>NC_053171.1:290911-460457 GCF_016835505.1 Polypterus senegalus
GGCCTTTCCATTCTTCATTCTCTTCATAGCTGTCCTTACTTCCTCCTTGCTAATCCGTTGCACTTCCTTATTCATTATCACCACATCATCCGACCTTCTCTCTCTCTCTCATTCTCTTCATTCATCAGCCTCTCAAAGTACTCTTTCCATCTGCTCAACACACTCTCCTAACTTGTGAATACGTTTCTGTCTTCATCCCTTATCATCCTAGCCTACCGAACATCTTTCCCAGCTCAGTCCCTCTCTGTATCCAATCAGAAGAGGTCCTTTTCCCCCTCCTTAGTAGTGTCTAACTTCTGATGAAACTCATCATATGCCTTTTCTTTAGCCTTCACCGCCTCTCTCTTCACTTAACACCTTATCTCCTTGTCCTCTTGTCTGTTTTATGCATCTCTCTGACTATCCCACTTCTTCACCTACCTCTTCCTCTGTATATTCTCCTGCACTTCCCCATTCCACCATCAGATTTCTTTTTTCTCCTTCATCTGTCCAGATTTCACGCCAAGCAACCTTCTTGCTCTCCCCCTTAATACTTTTGCTGTAGTTTTCCAACTGTCTAGTAACTCTTCACTTCCACCCAGTGCCTGTCTCACCTCCTCCCTAAACTCAACCTTGCAGTCTTCCTTTTTCAGTTCCACCTTTTCATCCTTGGTTCTGCCCTCACTCTCCTCCTCTTCTTGATCTCCAAATCATCCAACAGACCACCATCCTATGCTGCCTAACTACTTTCCCCTGCCACTGCTTTGCAGTCTTCAATCTCCTTCAGATTGACCCTTCTACATAGGATATAATCTACCTGTGTGCATCCTTCATCACTCTTGTATGTCACCCTATGTTCCTCCCTCTTCTTAAAATAAGTATTTACTACAGCCATGTCCATCCCTTTAGCAAAATCCACTATCATCTGACCTTCTTCGTTCTTCTCCTTGACATCATACCTACCCATCACCACCACATCCCCTCTGTTCCCTTCACCAACATGTTCATTGAAATCTGCTTCAATCACCCCTCTTTGACCCCTTGGGTACACTGTCCATCACTCCATCCAGCTCACTCCAGAAATCTTCATTCTCATCCATCGCACACCCAACTTGCTGTGCAAATGCACTAACAACATTCATCATCACACCTTCAATTTCCAGCTTCGTAATCATTCCTCTGTCTGACACTCTTTTCACCTCCAAAACATTCTTGACATACTATCAGAATAACCCCTACCCCATTTCTCCTCCCACCCACACCATGACAGAACAATTTGAACCCACCTCCAATCCACCTGGCCTTACTCTCCTTCCATTTAGTCTCTTGCACGCAACCTTCCTTCTCTCCATCACATCAGCTAACTCTCTCCTCTTAGCAGTCATTCTGCCAACATTTCCAACTCTCAGTTCCAATCTCTTTTCCTTCCTTCTCTCCTCCTGCCTCCACACACGTCTCCCCCCTCTTTTTCTTCTTCTTCGGCCACCAGTAGCCCGGTTTCCACCAGCATCCCTTTGGCTAACAGTACCGGTGGCGGCCATTGTTAATTCATTAATCTGTATTGTTGTCCACATTTTGATCTGGCAAAAGTTTACACCGGATGCCCTTCCTGACGTAACCCTTCCCATTTATCAAGGCCTGGGACCAGAATAAAGAAATACACTGGTTTCTGCATACCCTGTCACTGGGTTATATCGGCATACTGTATATCAGCAGTTATATATCAGCAGTTATTCACCACCCTTAAATCAGTATTTTACTATTATTGCTTGTACAGGATAAATGAAAGGTAGATAAAGAGATGAGAAACCTTGAATTTCTCTGTTTATTGTGTACTAGCAAAATACCCACGCTTCGCAGCGGCGAAGTACTGCCTTAAAATTTTTATTAAGAAGAAAATTAAACCTTTTTAAACTGAGGGAAAATATATCAATAATTATTTGTTAAGGATCTCTTTGTATACCACATTTTCATTTCGGCCCTCCAGTTGTAATATGACCAAGCTGTGCGCTGAGCTTACTCTTACAGCTTACAGCTTACAGCTTACAGTTGGCCATGTGAACAGTAATCTTGTTTCAAATCTCACAGCTTGGATTGCTGCTGTCATAATCGGTTTGAGTTTCATGGTTTGTTATAATTACGTTAGTATTTGCAGGACTTGTTGTGTTGAAGTGACATTTGGCATCTGTCAAGCGTTGTAAACATACAATTGGTTTCATCGATAACTTCACATCCAGCTTTTGAGAGTTTAAACATTCATAAACATCAAAGTGTCCACTACTGAAATCGTCACCTGTGAATCTAAGATGTTTAAGAGGCATTGGCGGTTGTCGAAAGGTGTAAAATATTTGGCCATTTTGGTACACTTGAAAGCGACAACCGAACAATTCAGCAGCAGCCATCAACTCACATGCAGATGCATAGGTGAAGGGCTTAAGCATTACTCTTATAGTGCTCCTGTGTAGTATAATTATCTCCTGTACCGTCATCAGTCCACACCTTGAACCTGTCCCAGTCATTCAATACATAAGACACAATGTTCCTCCGGATATCAAGAGTGAGCCTGATATGGCCGTGCAATATGTAACACAGAGAATGGAAAAGGCAGGTGTCATCTCCAGGTATGGAAACCACTCGGTAAGTGACAGTTCTTTGATCGATGGTGATCACCTCGATAGACATGTTAATGGGGGTACGGTTGGAACGATAAAGGAAATGGATACCTGAACAATGTAAAGTAAGTGTAAAATACCTACACAATAACTATAATCGTAATAAACGAACAATAAAACAGCGGAGAAGCTGTGGATTAAATAAAAAGGCTGTAGTTAGGGAGACGTGAATCCCATGGCGAAGCAAAGAAGGGAATGTAGAGACCGGAGCGATGGATGGCCTTATATAGGCAGGCAGCCAGCAACGTGGGAGGCGTGGGATGGGGACCCAACCACCTCACAAGCCGAGCTGCAGGCTCACAAGGTGACTGAGCTGCAGGCTATGGACGTTGGAAAGTATATGGTGGCCGACGTAAGTAGGATTCAGTTAGCGTTGGGAACCCGACGTACGACCGTTATTACCAAATTTCTTGAACATGGGCCCATAAGTAACAAAGACCGTTGGAAAGTTCAATATGGCGGCCGACAGTGGCGTCATACCACCGAAATAAGTACGTAAATTTGTTTCAGTTAGCGCAGGGAAGCCGCCTACCAAATATCGTGAAGATGGGGCCATAAATAAGAAAGTTCAACATGGCGAACGTTGTCGACCGTTATGACAGTTACATGTAGAATTTCGAAATGAAATCTTGTTAACTTTTGTAAGTAAGCTGTAAGGAATGAGCCTGCCAAATTTCAGCATTCTACCTAAACGGAAAGTTGGAGAATTAGTGATGAGTGAGTCAGTGAGGGCTTTGCCTTTTATTAGTATAGATTTGAGAGAATGAAGAGTAGTGTGGCATGAAAAGCATTATCAACCTTACCTTTACCAAAGGGGGCAGCAATTGAACGACAATATATCCAGTGAATTGCATGTTCTTCAATGGTTCTCTTTGTCTCTACTTCTCTCTCCTCTTCTTATATTCTAAGTAATAAAATTAATAATAATACATTTTTATTATCAGCACCTTCTATAACAGTCATGAACACTGTACATACATGTTCAAAGAAAAGCATTAAAAAAAACAATATTAATAAGACAATCAAGATTATCAGCAGATTAATAAGACAACCGAAATTACTAAATATATTTAGCACATTGTGGCCTGGAGGGGACACACCAGCTCCCCAAACCTGACGCAGACTGACTCAGACACAAGTTCAAGCACAACACAGGCTTTTATTCTGCTGTGGGAAACTCTTCCCAAACGTATGCCACTTACACATAGTCTAAAAGCACCAAACAGAATAAAATAATACAAACAACAATTATCTTTTGTCTTCTCTCTGTGTCTTCCTTCTCTCTGTCTTTTGTCTATCCTCCAACCTCCACTCCTCCTCCAGCAAGCTTTTTCTTCCACTTCCCGGTTCTGGCTCCCAGAACAGTGGCATTGGGCTTCTTTAATCCTGCAGATGGGAGTCCTTCTGGTGGCCCATTAGGGTTGTCCGGTAGCCTGACAAAGTATGGCTGCATGATCTCTGCAACACCCACTGACGGCACTCACGTAACCCAACAGGGCTGTGCTGAAATACAACTCCCATGAAGCCCTGTGGTTTCCAACTGTCTGCCACACAAATAAAAGCTTCTTTAAAAAGATACATCTATAGATTTTTTAGAAAAGCAGACGTTAAGGAGGACTGTCTAAAAGTTCCATAATCTGAACTCAAAATTTGATCACCCAGTGACTTGCACTTAGTGTTTGGGACAACAAGAAATTCAACATTGGATGGACTTAGATTGTGACAGGGTGTAGTAATTTAAAACACTTGAAAAATATAGATAGAACCTTTGCGATGAAGAGCTTTATATGTTAATATAAGAATCTTATAAGAGATCTGATATGAGATCTGATATTTAACAGGGAGCCAGTGGAGGGAAATGAATCAACTGGTTATATGTTCCAATGGTTTAGCTTGTGTTATAATTCTGGCTGCAGAATTTTCTACATCTTGTAGTCTATTTAGCACTTTGCTTGAAGCACAAAAGAAAAGAGCATTACAATAATCAAGTGGAGAGTATGCTGTTCAATAATCTCACTTAAAGGGAGAAGATAAATAACATGCGTAATCGGCCAAGTGCTTCATTTGGGATGTGTGGCTTCCAACTGACATTAGTTGCAGCCTGCTAGTTGGATACGTCTGACAGCATTCCACTGCTACTACATCTGTAAGACCCAAATAAGACTGCAGATGTTGAATGATAACAGAATGGCTCACAATGTCAAATGCTGCTGAAAGATCAAGTGGTACTAAAAAACAGTTACTTTGATCAGCAGCTATAAGAAGATCGTTCACATCCTTCACCAATACAGTCTAGGTACTGTGCTTAGCCCTGAAACTGATATGGTTTAAACACGGGTCTCATGTATAACGGCATTCACACTAAAACATGGTGTACGGAGAAAAGTGGAAATGTTCATATGCACAAAAAACTTCAGATGCACAAAACCAAGAGTAAGTCAATTTCCATGCACTTCTGCTCCATAATAAAGCATGTGCATGTGCCTGCCGCCCCACCATGACTCGTCCCAGAATTTTGCACATTTTAATATGCAAATCAATATACAGTGCATCCAGAAAGTATTCACAGTGCATCACTTATTCCACATTTTGTTATGTTACAGCCTTATTCCAAAATGGATTAAATTCATTTTTTCCTCAGAATTCTACACACAACACCCCATAATGACAACATGAAAAAAGTTTACTTGAGGTTTTTGCAAACTTATTAAAAATAAAAAAAACGAGAAAGCACATGTACATAAGTATTCACAGCCGTTGCCATGAAGCTTAACATTGAGCTCAGGTGCATCCTGTTTCCCCTTATCATCCTTGAGATGTTTCTGTAGCTTAATTGGAGTCCACCTGTGGGAAATTCAATTGATTGGACATGATTTGGAAAGGCACACACCTGCCTATATAAGGTCCCACAGTTGACAGTTCATGTCAGAGCACACACCAAGCATGAAGTCAAAGGAATTGTCTGTAGACCTCCGAGACAGGATTGTCTCAAGGCACAAATCTGGGGAAGGTTACAGAAAAATTTCTGCTGCTTTGAAGGTCCCTATGAGCACAGTGGCCTCCATCATCCATAAGTGGAAGAAGTTTGAAACCACCAGGACTCTTCCTGGAGCTGGCCAGCCATCTAAGCTAAGCGATCGGGTGAGAAGGGCCTTAGTCAGGGAGGTGACCAAGAACCCAATGGTCACTCTGTCAGAGCTCCAGAGGTCCTCTGTGGAGAGAGGAGAACCTTCCAGAAGGACAACCATCTCTGCATCAATCCACCAATCAGGCCTGTGTGGTAGAGTGGCCAGATGGAAGCCACTCCTTAGTAAAAGGCACATGGCAGCCCGCCTGGAGAAGGCACCTGAAGGACTCTCAGACCATGAGAAACAAAATTCTCTGGTCTGATGAGACAAAGATTGAACTCTTTGGTGTGAATGCCAGGCGTCACGTTTGGTGGAAACCAGGCACCGCTCATCACCAGGCCAATACCATCCCTACAGTGAAGCATGGTGGTGGCAGCATCATGCTGTGGGGGGCAGGAACTGGGAGACTAGTCAGGATAAAGGGAAAGATGACTGCAGCAATGTACAGAGACATCCTGGATGAAAACCTGCTCCAGAGCGCTCTTGACCTCAGACTGGGGCGACGGTTCATCTTTCAGCAGACCAATGACCCTAAGTACACAGCCAAGATATGAAAGGAGTGGCTTCAGGACAACTCTGTGAATGTCCTTGAGTGGCCCAGCCAGAGCCCAGACTTGAATCCGATTGAATATCTCTGGAGAGATCTTAAAATGGCTGTGCACCGACGGTTCCCATCCAACCTGATGGAGCTTGAGAGGTGCTGCAAAGAGGAATGGGTGAAACTGGCCAAGGATAGGTGTGCCAAGCTTGTGGCATCATATTCAAAAAGACTTGAGGCTGTAATTGCTGCCAAAGGTGCATCAACAAAGTATTGAGCAAAGGCTGTGAATACTTATATTCATGTGATTTCTCAGTTTTTTTATTTTTAAAAATTTGCAAAAACCTCAAGTAAACTTTTTTCACGTTGTCATTATGGGGTGTTGTGTGTAGAATTCCGAGGAAAAAAATGAATTTAATCCATTTTGGAATAAAGCTGTAACATAACAAAATGTGGAAAACGTGTTGCGCTGTGAATACTTTCTGGATGCACTGTAAATATCACCTTCCGTTTAGTGTTTGGTAAAAGACAATGAGAAAAGCACATGAAAAAAAGAAGAAATTCAGCAAATGCGTAGCGGAGGGAAGGAAAAACTTATTATTCATTGGCTTAAGTGGCGATATAAGCAACAAAAGCATTGGGGAGACACTCGAAAGGTTAAGTTCTGAAAGTTGGACAGTCAATGAAATAAAAGAAGTAATCAGATATCATAGTCAACGTGAAAATGCGAGTTGCAACCCACTGTCTGCTTATTATGTTTCAGACAATATTACAAAAGCTGCTTGCAAAGCAGCAGGTAGAGCACAACTCCTTAAAGTCTGCCTTTGTAAAGCCGGCATCAGTGCAGCAAACTTCAACTCCAAGATTATGATCGAAAACAATTTAGAAGCCAGTCATCATAATCCATATTTACACTCCCTCTTCTAATTCTTCCATTTGCGATGTCTTCTAACAATGCTAAACCAGCCATGGTAACTGGAATAGTTTGGCAATTCCGTGCACCATGATATTGTGACAGAATGATTACAATCAGGTGAATTAAATTTGTAAACGATATGCAGTTAATTTCTGTGTATTTGATAAAAAAAGAAAAGCAGACCACAGAAACAGTAGCCTTGATTTGACACTGGGTGCTGCCACTTTGCTAAACCGAGCAGAAAAGTGCGTACACAAGGTGGGGGGCTGCGGTGAATTGTGCGCGGCTTTACGCCAAGTTTAATTTATTTAATTGACAAAGTGAGCGTGAAAACGGGCATATGCAATATTTTTGTGAATACGCACCATTTATACATGATGCCCCTGGTGCCTTTTCAATCAAGACATTAAGTCTGACATTCCAGCACCTTATTCAAAAATTTAAGGTTGGAGATGTGTGTATAATTAGAGGATTCATCTTGGTCAAGTCCTTGCCTTTCTAGCACTTTTGTGATAGAAGCCACTTTGTAGTTGGTTGGTACAATCCAAGATACAAAAGACGTGTTAACAATGTCCACTACACAAGTAAATGAAACAGGCCTATGAATCTTCACTAAGGTAGCAGGTGTGAGGTCCAGTAAGAAGATGAAGGGTTTTTTTTTCAACAAGCTCACTGACAAAAAAAGAGTCGACCAGAACAAGTGTATCAATATTGTGGTCAGGACTGCTCTCAGCTCCAAATCTTACAGATAATGAAGGTTTAGTTATGGTGATGAATGGTCCAAGCTCTTGATGGATGGATTGACTTTTTAAAGAAAATAATTGTTATTTTTTTCACAAATAACAGATGAAGAACATGGTGATGGAATATTTCATGGTTGCAAGAGTTTCTGATTGGTGGAATATGAAACACGTGGATTCCCTCACCATTATTAATAATGTTAGAGGAATACACAGTTTTACCCTCGGAAATGGCTTTCCTCTATGAATCCAGACGTTCTTTGTAAATGGCTGCATGTACAGTGTCGCAGATACGGGGCAGTATCGCTCCCTTGAACCCCTGTCCAAGACTCCAGACACCTGATTAAAGTCCAAATGTTGACTTTATTCTCATGCAACAGTGCAAAAAGCACCCTCCTCTCCACTATACTCATAAATAAACACAATACAATCCACCACTCCCAGACGCGTTGCCCTCCTACCACCCAGCTCAGCTCGTCGTCTGGGAGCTGCCACAGTCCTTTTATAGTCCGTGATCTGGAAGTGCTTCTGAACCCTCAGTCCATGTGACTTCTTAGCACTTTCGGGTCAGATCAAAACTCTTTTTCTTCTTCACCCCGGAAGCACGTTATTCCCATTGTCCCCTTGTGACTCGGACGTACTTCCGGGGCGTAGGGCAAGTAATATTCTTTGCTCCTCCCTGCAGCTCCATCTACTGGCCCCTGGGTTATCTAGCAGGGTTGTGGATTAAAACTCCACTGTCCAGAATTCCCTGCTGGTCTTCTGGGCACCTCCATGCTGCAGGGAGGGCTCCATCTGGCGGCCTGGGGGTATTGGCCGGGATGACAAGCCGGTCATAGACCACAACAGAAAGAGCTGTCAGTCTTTTTATAAAGACATTCTAATTGCCTGCCATGTGCTTTCTTGGTGTGTAGTTCAGGGATGAACCAGGGTGACGAGTGTGTAAAAGAAACAATGCGTGATTTTAACAGAACAACCTTCTCAACTCCTCTCTGTTTGCAGGTCGTATCTTACTTAGCGTAACTCTTGTCATTTACTAAGGCCGAATTTATCTGATGGCACAACTTACAGGTTGACCAAGTCCTCAGAGGTTTATGGATCACTGTAGAAAAATCAGACACAGTTTACAAAATTTCAGCCAGTCATTAAAATGAAGCGATAAGGACTTTCGGCTTTCCTCCACATATAAAAGTCAATGAAAACGCTCAAATTATTTTTAAGCCTAATTCTTACTCTCAACAAAAATCAGACCAAGTTTCTGATTATTGAATATTACGTATCTCAGCACTGTAAATGTTCATTTTAAAGACTGCTGGTTATTCTTATATGTACTGTACATTTATCAGCATGTCATGTGTATTTTCAACTTTAATGTATTTAATTTCAAAATCCAACACATCAAAAGGTGAAATGAGAGTTGTAAATGGAATACCTTTTTAAAGCATTGGATATTTAAAAGTTGAGCTAAAGAAATCAATGCAGACTATCATTGTTAAACTCTTATTTATAAACCATGCCCACCTTATCTGGGAGATTTGATTCTTCTCTTGGTGACTTTGTGACTTTTCTGTCTTTTTCTGTCTCTCCAGAGTCTTCTCCAGTTATGATTTCATTTATTCTCAGAGTCAGTTTGTTTCTTTTGATGCTTCTGCCGGTGCTTGTCGTTTATCAGATGACTGAAGGTGAGTGGACAGCACATACCCTCACACCCCACTGGGTGGCGCTGTTTGTTTAGTGGTGTCCTCCATTCTCAGTGAAGCAGCACTGGACTTGAGAGCAGGAGAGACTGAAACACTGGAGCTCAGGGTGTCAATGACAAATATTTTGTGGGGCGACACCCAGAGGGGGTCTGGAAAGTGGAAGGGTCTTTTAGTCAGCAGCTTGCATAAGAGGCCCTTGCAGGAAAAGGTAAAGAGCAGATAAATAAAGGAGATACCAAAGAAGAAGTTGACAGTAACTGCTTGTCAAGTGTCCACTCTGCCTTTCTGTAAGTTCAGCTTCACTGTGTTCTTCAGCAGTAATTAAACACTTACTGTTAGTGCCACTGTGTCCATTTGGTTGTTTCTTTGCAAGTGGGTTTAAGCTTTCTTGGATGTCAAAGAACATCTAAAAATTCTTTTGGCTTTGAATTTTAGTTTTCTTTCTTTTTAAACTGCAGGTTTTCCATGCTTTGACTGTAAGAAGGCCAGGTGAGTCTTCCATCATCAACGATAAAACATATGTCAATTTGAATAATCAAAGTAATCGTATCTTGCTATGAATGTTTTGTTTCATTTATAATGATAATCGACCAGTTTTACAAATATGAATACAACTGTAGTGAACATGTAAGGCTGGGTGTAAATTAAAATTGGAAAGTTTAAGAACTCATCCATTCACTTTCTATCTGTTTTGCCTATTTAGGAAATGAAAGGCATGAGTTGGAAACCAAACCTGGACAGGACTCGAGGGCACCACACGACAGGGTCCTGCACAAACACACATATTCCCACTCCCACTTGTAAAATATAAATTTGGCAATAACGTAAAACACACAATTTTGGATTGTGGTAGAAAAACTGGAATATCACAAAGTAAACCAACAGATACAGAAAAGGACCCTGCTGACTGCTGAGGCTCAAGGGTTGGGATTTATATCAAGGATTTCGGACCTGTGAGGTAGCAACGTTAATCTCGGCACTATACAATTCTTAAAGACTTTTCTTTTGATTTTATTGATTTTATTAAAATAAATGACATTCCATACCAATAAGTCAAGTTTTACAAAACTAGATTTGAAACAAATCAACCTCCACCCATGAGAAAGAGAGCTGGGCAAGCAGAGTAAAACTTTAATAGCAGAAAAAAGACTGTAAGTAATTAAATAAAAAAGGAAATAGTAGAAGAGAATCCACTTTCTCCATTTAAATTATTATTCTAAAATGTTATTGATTAAATTCTGCCAGGTTTTTAAAAAGTTTTGTACAGATCCTTTAAGTGAGAATTTTATTTTTTCCAATTTCAGATAACATATAAGATCAGTTAGAATTCGATAACCAGGATGAGTGTACGTGGCAATAGTGTAGTAAAGGCAATCACAGTTTGGTTGTCCTTCTCCACTTTAAGCCCCTCTGTGAGCCCACCAAACACAACTGTTAATGGATTAGGAGGGACTGAGACACCAAGGCTGTCTGAAAGGCATTTAATGATTTTTGTCCAAAATGATGTTAATTTGGTGTGGCCCAGTGAGGCTGGAACTTGATTGCAACGTTCACAGGTTGGATCCTGCACTGGAAGCATTTTGGACAATTTTAATGTGATGTGCTCAATAGATGATTTTAAGTTGAATAATTGTAAGTTTTGAGCCTAAGTAGCTTGAATAAATTATGTGCATTGCTGGCCTTCCACTCCTTTTCTGAGATGTTGAGTGAGAGATCCTTTTCCCACTGTACTCTGGGATCTTTGAAAGGGACCAGCTTTAAAATGTTTTTATATATTACACAAATGCTGTCTGAGTCCTCAAGACTGATCGATATTTAGAGTAGAGGAATAGAGGCAGGTGGGAGAAGAGGAAAATTGGCAGGTTTTGTTTAGCAATCTAATTTGAAGATAATGAAAGAAATGTGATTCTGGAAACTTAAATTTGGAGTGTAATTGCAAAGACATTGTCTATTTACAGATCTCTAAGTGATTTAATCCCAAATGTTTTCCAGACATTAAAAACTGCATACGTTTGAGAGGGTGGATAAAGGTGGTTCTCGTGCAGAGGTATCACAGATTAAAGCTTTTCTGACTTGAAGTACTTCTTACATTGTTTCCATATTTTGATTGAGTGAAGCACAATTGGGTTGTTAGTATATTGGTGATAACTTGTATTTACTGAGGTACAAAGCAATTAATATAAAGAAGTACTGTAGGATTTTATTTCTATTGCGGTCAAAACTGTGCATATTCATCTATCGGTGTCCATGTCCAGGTTTTTATAGTTTGTATATTTGCCACCCAATAATAAAACTGAAAGTCAGGTAGAGCCATGCCACCCTGTACCTTAGGTCTTTGTAGAGTCACCCTTTGGATACGTGGATGTTTTTAATCCTAAATAAATGAGGTTATGATTGAATCTAACTTCTTAAAAAATTATTTATTGATGTATATTGGAATGCTTTGAAACAGAAAAGAAGCTTAGGAAGGATATTCATCCTGACAGTATTCATTCTTCCAGCTAAAGTGAGATGAAGGGTAGGCCATCAATGCAAGTCTAGCTTAATTTTTTCCATGCAGACATCAATATTTTCTTGAAATAAAGCTTTATGTCTACTTGTGATGTTTACCTCAAGGTATTTAAACTGATCTGCGATGATAAAAGGGAAGGTGTCCAATGTAATATTGTATGATGGAGAGTTCACTGTAAAGAGCACACTTTTGTTCATATTAATTCTGAACCAGACATCTTTTGAAATTCTGCTAGTGCTGTTAGGACTGCAGGCACAGTATTTTGTGGGTTTCATATTTACAGCACCATATCATCTGCATATAGAGAAATCTTCTGTTCATGTTCTTCTCTGATAATCCCCTTTATCTCATAAGCATTTTCAAAGTGAACTGGCAAAAGGCAGTAGTGACAAGGGGTGCCCTTGTCTAGTATCATGTGGGTAAATATATTACATTAAACAAGATTGGGGCTTAACACTAGAATTACCAAAGCTTACGAAAAAACATGTAAATCCAGCCCACCTTAAATCCGCTCGCGTTTCGCCCCGATCTGACACTGCTGTTTTCTAATAAAGATGAGCTATAAGAGAGGTGAACTCAGATCGGAGAAAGAGAACATAAGTCCTCCCCGCAAGAAACATCCACTCACATATCAGAACAACACAGCTGCAGCAGGCGTAAAGGCGAAAGATGGCACCGTTTCGATGCAGGACGAGGTCCAGTGTCATCCGGCCAGTCAGTCTGCCCCACACCGGTCCGGCTTACAGAGCTCATCAACGTATCAGGCAAACTCCTGTTTGTGATTATGTTTTGTGATGGTCTTTACATAAGAAACATTTATATGTTACTTATATAAAAGCCAGATCAAATGTTATTTATCTTGATTTATTTAAATTCACAAGTAGACTGCAGAGCTTCCTTTGTTTGATCGACAAGGGCATGCTCACAAATTACACGTGTATTGCCATGAAAAATGCCTGCTGACTCTTCAGTATGCTAGCAATCTTAGGAGAATGCAGTTAGACTTCTTCTTTGGGCACATACACTGTCCACATCTAAACACTAGCGTGGAGAGTCGCTCACATACTGAAGAGTCTATAGCTGCAGATGGTGCAGCTGCATTGTTCTTATATGTGAGTGGACGTTTCTTGAGTGGAGATCCTTCTGTTCTCTTTCTCGGATCTGAGTTCACCTCTGTTATAGCTCGTCTTTATTAGAAAACAGCAGTGTCAGATCAGGGTGAGTGTGAACGTGACTGAGAGAATTAAACAGAATAAAAAATGCTAACTTTTACAAGTACCACACCGACTGTTATAGACTCAAATCAAATGTATGTTTTAACTGTATAATAGTAACAACAAGAGTAGCTCACTTTTTGAATAGGGGTCAGCCGTTCTTACTGCTATACTACCAAAGAAGTCACGACAACAAGCCACACTAACCTGATTTCTTTTTCTTCGGTTATAGTCTTATAAAGCACACTTGTTCTGTTATACTTGTACGTTTTGTGAAAGTGCTTATTTGATATTTGGACTTCAGTCTTCACACATTATACACTTGATGTCAAAATGTTGTTATTAGTACTAAAACATGAGAAAAGTTTGTCTTTTAGGCATGTGTTCAACATTTCTTGCATTTCCTGTCATCCTACACTTACATAGATCTTTGTAGACACAGAACACACATGAAATGCATGTGTTCTAAATAACAATATATTTTTTAGCCTACACAGCTCTAGGCACTTCACTCCCTGATAAACAGACTTCATCTGGGAGAGGGTTTTGCAGTTTCTGCAGTGGTGGGAGGATGGAATAGCAGGCTGCTTGCTGCTTGGGCTTAGCGACACATTTACAAGACAAAAGACGCTGAATGGAAAGGTGCAAAAGGATTTAAGGTGGGCCAGATTTACAAGTTTTTTCGTAAGATTTTGTAATTGTAGTGTTAAATGTAATGTTTAAATGACATATTCTCAGCTGTAATAGAAATTGGTCACTTGTCTTTTAGTGATCAAAGTCCACAGTAGGATAAATCCATAACACAGGAATGAAAACTAAAAAAACAAAAAAATCATTTTCATAATTATTGACCTTGAAATAATCTAAAACAATAACTTACTTGGTGATGATTAAAATCTGTTATTTTTAACCTTCTGGGAGTGTCCCTTAGAGGGCAAGGTCCACTGTCAAAGATTCAAATATGAAAAAATAGGTTCATATTAATGATCAATAAAGCCTATGAAAAAAGCTATGAAAAAAAAATCAATTTGTACTAATCAAGCTACACATAAATAGTGTGAACCTTAACACACCCCACATCTTTACAGATGGAAAATGTCTGGAGATATGTAGATAGATTTAAAATCTTTGGCACCACATCTTATCATCATCATAGCAACTTACTATATGTAAATTCTACAGTTTTATTGATTTCATCATCTCCAAGTTAAAGGCGCTGGCACCTCTTTTAACCACACAGAACATTCCCC
This sequence comes from Polypterus senegalus, assembly GCF_016835505.1. Classification (NCBI taxonomy): domain Eukaryota; kingdom Metazoa; phylum Chordata; class Cladistia; order Polypteriformes; family Polypteridae; genus Polypterus; species Polypterus senegalus. The sequence goes on from NC_053171.1 coordinate 305,561, forward strand.
TTACATAACTCCCTAATAATATCTCACGTTTCTCATTTACCTGCAGTCACAGCACGCTATCTGCTGGCTCCTGTTTGTCTACAGTTTGTCTTGTTTTATATTTATTTGCACTTTCGAGGCTCAGCCAAACACAACACCTCTTGCGGTTGCAAGTATCAACTCTAAATGGTGGCCACTGACTGGTCTATATAGCATTCCACCAAATAAAACACTCTGATGGTAAAAATAAGATAAATGTGTCATGTCCAGCTTCAGCTCATTGAGCAGATGGAGAGTTTAACCCTTCTCTGTCCTCCTCTATGCTGTAAATGCAGTTTGACTCCAATACTTTTTAAAATTTATGTTTCTTGTAGAAAAGAACAGAAGGGAATGGATGTGAATGCCCCCGGCCATGGGACTGTCCAGATGGAAGCTTTCAATGAAGGAGGTAGAAAAAATTTAATATAATTTATTCTTAATGAGTATCATTTGTTGTCGGGTTTATAAGCTCACAGATCAAGCTGATCAAGTCAATTTAAGGAAGAATAAGTTGGAAACTGAATACTGCAGCAATTGTGATGCACATACAATATGGAAGAACATAGATGCTTCCAAATTACAAATCAAAGCCTATTTGCATTCACATTTCTTCTCCATGATGAGATTAAGGCTTTTTCACTTCTATTTTAAACAAAGCAATGTACTCGTTGGCCAAAGACCTTTTTCAATTTCCTCATCTTTACCAGGGAAGACAGTTTCAAGTGTTAATGGTGTTAACCTGGGAAACTGCTGGTTCACTCTGGACTGTGAGTCTGAGCAAATCTCAGTAGAGTCCTGGGGTTGATAACCCAGAAGTCTTCCAGGCCACACATGTCAAAGGAAATACCAGTTGAGCAGCAAAAAAACATGGGAAAGGTACGTCAACCGAATGAAGCGGTCAGTCAGGCTCTGTGTGCTTCCATTATATGTTGGGACACACAACACCTGGATTAGCATCTTTTATTATACATTCTATGAAATATTAAAGTATGAGATAAGGATTCTTAGCATGGATACGTACGCACTTTGGTGCTTTTAACTTTTATCTTTTTATTCCCCAGAAGATTGTACAACATCTGACAATGATGGTCTCTACAACAATATTTGAAAATGAACATTAAATAAGCAGGGTAAGTCTACTGCAGCCTTACAGCTCATCAGGCTGACTCCACCAATTTCAAAAGTTTTATATTTCTGGAATTGTAATCTTTTTTCTTGTAATCATTTATTACTTTATAAACATTTTACTAAAAAGCCAAACCACTGTTTTCATTCTTTCAAAAACAGCAGGAGAGACCACCGTCTCCCAAAACTCTGTTTATGACTGAGACTCAAGTACACCACATGAATCTCAGTAGGTACTCCTGGTTTATATGCTGTGGACGACTGTGGAAATGACAGACAGCTTAATGAATATATTGGGGCGCCAACTGGTCCGTACCATTTACACATACGGAAAATAAATTAAAGTTATTCTCATCTTTGTATTGTTTCCCAGACTACTGGGCCAAAAGAAAAAGGGAAAATCACAATAAGTTTCCAGGAGTTAATGTTTTCGGGAAGCTCCGTATCACAGGTAGTCCGTCAGCCAAATGAGTACCCAGGGTCCTGATAGTCGCCGAACCGGAAGGGGCGAAACCTGGTGACATCACTTGGTCGCTTCTGGTTGCTGCTGAGAGAATAGGAGAGAACAGTTAGTGACAGCACCCCCCTCGTCTTGATGGGTCATTACATACCTCAATGGAGCCCTGGAGGAGGTCCTCAGATGACATATTCATTGCATTGTGAAAACCCCCAGTGATTAAAAGAATGGATAACCCAGATCTTTACAATTCAAATCAAATTCCACTTCCTCAGAAAATGTAACAGCGGACAGTTAAAGTTTAGTTTTCAGTCCACTGCCATGTCCCTTCTCCCTACACTTACTTCTCTCGGTCACAACTACTGACTCTGTCTTTCTCTGTTTTGTTTGACAGAAGTAACGCATTGTGCTTTCTGACATCACAACTGTGGACTGAAACCATCTCAGTGTCTTCTGCTTGTGAAGATATTCCTTTATTTTTAAATTGTCATTTCTGATCTGCATGGAGGAACAAATTAGATGTGCGGTGTCTCAATTCTGGTGAACAGAAGTGATCAGTAAATAGAAAGAGGAATTCAAGGAAAGAATTTTGTTAAAAAAACATCTGGTGCCATACAAGTGATAAAGTCTTTCTGTCCAATGGCAGTAAGTTGAGATCTGGAGGTTTCCAGTCTTCTACTTTTTAACCAAACTGCTAGAGGAGCCATTACACTGGCGCAACTGTCATAGTCAAAAGTGTTTCAGTTCCTTTTAATACTAAAGAGGCTCAGTTCTCTTCACCTTATATTAAACACTTTTTACAAATGTTATTTATTTGACGTGAGACCCTCCTTATTTCATTGACATTTCTGCCCCACTTTGTCTATGAAAAGCTAAACAATTCAGGTCAAAGCAGCCTCCCCATTTTCTCTTTTCTTTCTCTCTTTGCTTTATATGGCTGTTTAAACAGTTCAGTTTCATATTCTGTGTCACATTCATCTGCTTATCTACAAACCACCTTTACTTGTGTATGACCAACATAATCAATGAATGTTCTGATTCCTGTATTTGCCGCATTCCTCCTTCTGTGAATACTAAAACATACTGTAAACATTAAAAGAATAACTAAACAAATAAATCAATCAACACAAAACTGGATGCTGCCCATGTTCTGTTTATTTGATATTTTTGAAGAAATCTGTCGTCTGCTAGTCCAGGTCTGGCCCAATAAGCAGGTGGCAGTAGAAGTGAAGGTCTGAGCTCTCAGGTCCTCTCACCTTCTCTTTAAGGAGCCTTTGTTTACTTTTTTGTAGGTAATCAAATGATGTGATTGGTTTGCTCCCTGGAGGTGTGGCTAGGGGCTGATGTGGGTGGGGTCTCTTCTTCATGTTGGAGAGAGTTTGGTGTGAGGAACAGGACAGTGCGCCTCTCCTTCTGGTGCCCCCTTATCGTACATCAGTGCTGGCACTTAACTGGTGCTTTCAGATTTTGGAAGTTGTGTGTTTTCTTTAGCTTTTTTCCTATGGATAACTTTTATGTAGAATAACATTCCTGTTTTAAAATCCATCCTTAAGTCACAGAGTGACCTTGGCTAGTTGTAAAGATTTAATTTAATTGGCGTATTTAATTTTAATACATGTAATATTGGACATTATAACAGCACAATGACTAGAGTTGCTGCTTTAGACTTTAGAACCCTGAGTTAATTTTAAGTTTAGTCACCTTGGACCGTGTGAGTTTCTCAGGGTAGTACAATATTCCCCCAACTTGGCAAATATTTTCTGCTAGGAGCTGTAAATTGTCCATTATGATCACTGATGTGTGTGTAAAATGTGCCTTCTGATGCACTTGCTTTCTGTCCAAGATTGGTTTCTGAGTTGTGCCCAGTGCTGCTCAAGTAGACTTCAACTCCACAAGACCATAATGTACAATGGGAGAAGTGGGCTGCAAATGCACAGATGGATTTCAGCTCTGAGTTTGGTTCTGAATCATTTCTCTTAGTAATGCGGTTAACCCTGATGCCTCACAAATCTACTAAGTTAAGTTTGGCTCTTGCCTGCTGTCTGCATAATTTTATTTTTTCGTCCTTTTCTGGTTTTCCTTCTGTCTGTGTCAGTGAGTCCTGTCATGAACTACCACGACTTCCAGGGTTTGTTCTCCCCTTTTAGCCATTGTTGGTGTTGTAGATTCAGGCTTACTGCTGATCCAGTGTTGGACATGGAAGACTTCAAACATAAATGAATATATTTTCTTGCTTGTTTTCTGTACTGCATAATTACCCTTGAAATGTTCTAACACATAAACTGTATAATTACTATCATTTCAAGTGTTACTTATCAAAATGCATTTAAATTTAAAATAGGAAATGTATTTTTTAGATTTTATTGTTAAGAATAAATGCTTTTATGTAACTTAGCAAATGGCATAAAACTTTGAATATTTACAAATATCACCAAACTCCTTGGCCTATGAGCATCTGCACTGTATCTACATGTATATTGTACTTATGCTTTCATATTGTATATTTTTGAATTATTTTTTAATAAAATTAAAAAATTTAATTAGTTAGAAATTTAGTTTATGGAGGAGCTGCATATTGAATCTCATTGTACCATAAAATGACAATTAAACAAATTCAATTCAATTCAATTCAATGGTCATTTTTCCAGTCTGCGTTTTGCACATCGCCAGTGATTTCAAGTGTGACACGATTACGTTTACTCCCTTGATAGTTAAAGCATCATTCCTTTTCCTATTACTATCATTTAAAGTTTGTTAAATTACATTGTACATTTTAGGGCAGTGATTCTTATTTTACTAAGTCAATCATTTTTAAGAAAAACTAATTATTCCCATATTTCATTAAAGAAAGTGCACCCTTAAGTTCAGCTAAGCAAATACTTACTGTAAGTCAGAATGTCTAATGTGCCATCTTAAATTGTAAACGTGATTATAAATGAATCTTTCACAATGTGCTGCAGCAACTTACATTTGTACAAGAGAAACTTAAATAAGTGTAACTCAATTTTTCCGTCTATTTTCTAACCTAGTTATCGAATTCATGGTTGTGGGACAATGACAACTGTCACATTGTAAAAGATCATAATATTCTAATGCCCACTTTACCCAATTGAGGGTGCATGCTGGGGCAGCTGGAACCAATCCCACCCTCCAGCCTGGACAGGGCATTTGTCCATCGTAGAGCCCACAGACGCAAACACCCGCAGTCCTAAAATGTGGAATGTATGATGTGAGAGGCCGTTAGACACGCAGGTCAGAAAATGGATGGATTGGCTTCTGTTCATCATCAAAGTCATCTTCTTTATAACTCCTTGACATCGCTGTCTCTCTTCTGTGTTCATCTACAATCCCGGTCGGTCCAAACTACTACCAGCACAATTGCTTTCTACAGGGTCCTGATATTCGTTGGAAGAGTATCCTTGCTTGTGAAGAATGTTACTTATTTAGTAACATTAAATAACATAATTTTATGTTAGAATTATGAACAAGATCAACATACAGTCAAATTTAATAATTCAGTAAAATATACTTTCTTTATTTATACAAGATTTTATTTATTCTCTTTCTTACAGTCAGGCCAATGTAAAGCATGAAAAGTTGTTGTAATTAGAAGTCTAAGAAAAGAGCTGGCAGTAAGTGAGAAACACTGTTGCAGCAAGCGTTGCTCCTACAGTAGCTAAACTTTTATTTTGTAAGTAATAAGTATATTTTTACCATGAGGCCAATTTTAGAACTTAACAAACATCCGCAGTAGAAACGTCTTCATCTGTCACTTCTGTGGTCAGACATTCAGCCAGTGAGCAGCACGTCAGACAAAATGTAATGCAAGACTGAAAATCCACCAAAACACAGAGCTGACTCTCCTGATTTACTGGTCAGCAGTCCTCACTTCAGGAATGTGCAGATTTTCTTCAGCCATTAATGTGACGCAGTAGAATGAATGTCAGATCGGCTGTCTCAGTCCACAGGAGAGCCACAGACTCTGAGAAGGTCTCAGCCAACGTCTTGCTTTCTTGTTGCTGTTCAGAGATTCAGTGCTGGGCTGATTACTTCTAACAACATCTCTGATGGTCCATGGAGATGTGGAGAGCAGTAAAAAAACCAAATGTCTCTTATTCCGATTTAAATATTAAAAATATTCTCACCATTACCTACAATTATACATAATTGTGTAAACCAGATTATGAGGAATTTGAAAAACTAGAAAAATAGTTATAATGCCACCCATGAGCCAATGTCAATTTGTTGAGTGTAAATTTAACAGAGGATTTGGACTCAATAATATAGAATCAGTTCATCCACTCATCTCCATGTCTGTGACTGACTTTAATTTATTTTACAACCTCTATACTGTTTACTTAGTGTTAAAATGTCTTCACAGGCATCTCAGTGTCTTCATACATGTTGTATGCACCTCATCAATTAGCACATTCTGTTCAGATATGTACTTTGTTTTAATGTATTGTCGTAGTCCTGGCTGTAGATTCTAACTGTCACCTTCACATGATGAATGCTCCACACATGTTTTTCAGTGAGTTCAGACATCGACTGCCCACAGACTTCTGCTTTCTTGTCTGCTACTTCAGCTTTCTGCCACCATTCTTCTTACTAATATATTTCTAACACCTCAAGTATTTCTTATGTTAGACTCTCTTCTCTTCATCTTACTGTCATCTAGCAAGCGCTATTGGGTAAGGTTTTTTTACAGTTTTTCTTGTTTTACGTCTTTTCAGAAATGACTTCTGGGTAGCCTGTGACGATGCGGGTTCTCACCCCAGGCTCCTATCTCTGTTTTGGGAGCTCTTGAACCCAACACCATTGGTAATGTCACCGAATGAGCTGATCAGTGAAGACATCACAAAGCAAGGGGATAGTGCAAAAAAGTGCAAGAGTGCTTTAATTTAAAAACAGTCAAAACAAAGTGTTAAAATAAATAGTGCAGTGCTCTAAATGTTATTGAATAAATGATCCATTCAAACGATAAAAATCCCAGGCGTTAAAACAAGGCTAAAATTAGATTAAAATCCTTCTAATGACATTGGGGTCACACCAGCCAAGCTCAGCTTTTTCCCAGTCTCTCCAGCTCTTTCAAGGTATGCTCACTGGGACAGACTTCAGCCACCGCGCTCCTCATACTACCGACCCCCATCCTGGCTGCCTCCACCGTCGTCTGCCTGACCACTCGTGGTCGGCTATCCTCCTGTCTTCCTTCTCGCATTCGAAATCGTCTCTCGGATCTCTACAGCGGACTTGTCCCTGATCGTACCCACTCTTCTATTAACTCAGTGGGTGCAATTCTGTCCCACGAGGGCCGATCTCTCTCTCCATTTGTGATCCCTGACTGCACTGACCTTACTCTTTCTCAGCTGACTGGCTCATCCTCTCTCTTTTCCCCAATGCTCTCTCTATGCCTCTTCCTTTCTTTTACTGTTCTCTTTTATTTCTTCTGCCTCTCACTTCTCCTATTTATTACGGGGATGTGGCTCAGGTGTGGTGATTAGCAGCTCCCGGCTTCAATTACAGATGTGGACAATTCCTCACCTGTGCACATAAGCAAGGAAACATCTGCCACACGCAGCATTGAGGAACTGCTCCGGCCACACTACCACACCCCCTCTTTAAGCCACAGGTACAGCGATTATTTATTTAAAAACTGGGCTTTTATTCAGAGTCGTGGACCTGCTATATCACATAGCCCTGATGGAGGAGCAGCTCTGGATACAAGTGCAGTGATCATGAAGTTTTAGCAAGCATTGCAGATCATAAGGAAGCTCTGGTGAACCTTCAACAAAAACTAAACTAACACACTTTAACTGAAGTCTAAACACAATAGCACTTTATGGAGCTGAAACTTGGCTTGCATATAAGAATAACAACCTGAAAATCCAAATCTACATTGAAAGGTTCATGATAGCACTATTAAAACTATGATAAATGAACAAAATTATTAATAAAGAACTGCATAATTAAGCATTGCAGGAGAATGTAAAAATAACTATGAAATAAAGGAATGGCCATGCCTGGTGGAAACCACATACTGCTGTGACAAGACAAGAATTAGATTGGAATCCTTCATGGAGAAGATAAAGAGGAAGGCCAGAAAAAACTTGGAAGAAAATGGTGAAGATGAGAGAGAGGAAAGAAATCAGAATATCACAGGAGAGAAGGAATAAATAATCAACAAATGAGATGAGATGGAGGAAGATTGTAGAGGCCCTGTGCTCCATGAGGACTATGAACACACAGATGAATTCACTTAAAACAGACATATTAGAAATATGTGAAGAAATCAGAGTCTCAAGATGAAACGCCAATAGACAGTGACTTGAGCAAGAAGACATGTTAGACTAGATAGATAGATACTTTATTAATCCCAAGGTGAAATTCACATACTCCAGCAGCAGCATACTGATAAAAAACAATATTAAATTAAAGAGTGATATAAATGCAGGTTGTCACACACGTGCGCATGGTAGGCAGCTAAAGGGCTTGAGTAAGGGCAGTTCCGAAGCATGCCAGGATGTGGCAGAGTGCACTGACTCTTTTTCTCCCTTTCCTGTAGACCATTCATGGGAGATCCCACCTGGTTCTTTTGATGTCACTTCCGGGACCGAGCCTATGAAAGAAGACCTTGCCAGCCCCGGCCCCTGTGATGTCACGTCCGGACTCGAACCAATGGCTGAAGATAATGAGCCCAATACAAATGATCCCACTTCCTGTCTTTCCCTTTAAAAACCTCCACCTTTTCCCCAGTCCCTCATTTCTGTTTTGGACTCGGTTTTGTGCCCATCAGTGCTGTATTTGCCGATCTTTACTTTTGCAGCCAGGATACCAGATTATACGGGTGGCTGCCCCAAACCTTTATATGACTGTGTCTCGTATTTATGACAAGGTATAACAGACTAACCTCTGCTCCACTGTGGCACCCTGATACAAACATCAGAGGACTGAAATACAGTTCATTAATTAGAAATAAAAATAAAAATGGCACATGAGTCACTCCCTACATGTTCAATGTGGTTTTCTCGCTGAGCGCAGTGCACTCTGGCTGGTGGTCATTTCCTGAAATCTCAGGGACTGCAACTGAAATGCTGAAGATCTGAGACGTGAGATCAGTGGTGTGCAGTTTGGCTTGAGGATGAAGACCTTTGGCTTTTACCACCTCATATGTAAGTACAGTTATTGGTTTGAAAAGTTGCATTTACTGATAATGTCTCTGTATTTAACATAAATATAACTTTGCTATAACAACCCTTACAAAATGAACATTTGCAAAATATTCTTTTCATCAATATCAATATATTTTAACATGGCATTAAAATGTATGTCTATTGTTACATAAAATCCAGTGATAAATATATTACAGTATTTTGCACTATACTGACAAACTTTGAAAATATTTAAATTATGTAAATGTATGTTACACTTTCTATTTCCTGCATTATGTTTTCCAAAATATTAAAATACATTTCTTATGTTGTATACAAGGAACATCCAGTCTGGTATATTTTAGAGAAATTAAAGTATATTTCTAAGATATTTTAAAACTAGTATTCCATACAATATAATGTTTCATATACACTGTATGTTTAAATATATTTCAATAAATAGTTGTTTTTCTTTAAATACTGCCAGATATTTTAGAAATATATTAACCTGGCATTGTAAAGATCATCCAATAGATACGTATAAAGAGCTTCTTATACTGAGATCTGTCCTAAACTAAACTGCACTGTGACGGCACAAAGTCTAAACTCATTATAAATCGAGAAAAGTGAGGAATAAACTTACAACCTGCAATGTTCTGTTATCAGGACAGCACTTAGTTTGTTAACTCAAATTAAAAGAAGTGGATTTCCAATGAATTGTATCTAATTGTATCTTTGGAATTCTTTATCTTTCCTGCGTTTAATATCTTGAGCTATTGGTGTTGTTGAAGTTTTGGATCTTAATGTGCTACATGAGAATCTGCGACATCACACTAATATAAGATTTGCTTAAGAGCCGAGTCTTTAACATTCCAGATCTGTTTTTATCTAAAATTGTTAGCCTAGTTGTAGTTTTATTAATCTTCCATTAGTAATTTTGAAACTCTTTCCATTTCTGCTCCTTAACTAACTACTTGAACAAATGTGTTTTTCTCATAGAGGATATTCTGTAATCCACTGCAGCTCACCCTGCGTCACTTCACTGTGTTAATTGTTCTAATTTTCTGTCTAACTTGAGCTCTTAAACTGATGAACAAGGAAGGTGCTTTTTGAAAATTCACGCTGACATGATTGGTTCAACACGAAATCAATCAAAGTTAATACACAGACACAGCTGCCTGCTTGGACTGAGTTTAGTGAGTTACTGGGAGTTCACTGGCAGGACTGAGTTTAGTTTTTTTGTTTCATGTAAAAGTCAAGAAAAGTAAATTAGTGACGTGTCTGAAACACGGGGCTGGACACTCACTTTAGTGTATGTCTTACACAATATATTACAAACTTTATATATATATATGTATGTGTGTGTGTGCAGTATGTTAATTTATATTTCAGAAGTAATCACAATAATATATATATGAACTGTTTATATTTTACTTTATCTTGAAAGAGACACCAATAAAAAAAGCAAAAGTAAATGCATGTGATTATGTGTGAGATGCATTAAAGCAAACAGAGGAGAGACACACAAAGTTAAAGTTTATGGCCACACTGGCACAGTGCCATTCCATTTGATCCAGTGGTGATTGTTAAAACACTTCACATCTTGTAAACTGGTGCTGATGCCTTTGGAAACTGGAATCTTACATTAATATGACAGCAGAAACAATCAAGATGAAGTAACAGAATGATGCTGAAACAAAATGTTGTTAATTGTTAGATGTATTGTTGGTTATTATTGTTATTATTGGTTGGAGCAGAATGTTGTCACCCCAGAGAGCATTGCTGTGTCACCTCTCCTGGCCTGTCACCAGCTCTGTGGAGTTTGTGGTCAGATGACAATTTTCCTCCATCACAGAGATGTGTGTTAACTCAGTTGATGATCCAAACTCGTTCTTTACTGGGAAGGTTAGTTGTTTAATGTGTTGTGTGTATCAAGCAGAACGAGTACAAGTAGAACTGAACAAGTGTGAGTTTTGTGATGGCTTGTTGTCACACCATGGTGTCATTCTTTCCATGATTCCTGTGCAGTTGACCTCCACCTTCTCAATATACTATAATGGACTAAAGGGACTCCATCAATTGCTGAATATAAAAAAAAAGTAGGAAAGAAACAAAACTGAGTATGAAGAGTTTACTTTGTGTGCACTTCAGTCTGTCCTTGCAGTCAACATTCTGCCCAAAGTAATGGAGAGTCTAGAGGCTCAGAAATAAGAGACGGCCTGATGGTTGAATGGACGAGTTCATCAAGTGTAAAATGAGGGGCAGGTCACCTTACTGAATCCAAACTCTGTGTTTTAACATTTAGGGGAACCTCCTGATGAGCTGCTCACCTTTGTAGACTGCATACATCTTTATGAAAAGGAGAAATATTGAAAAATGTCTGTAAACTAAATAACAAATGAGCAGCAATGGTCAACCAGCTATAGACCCCCAAGTCTATCTCCTCCTCTCCACTGTCAGTGATTAACAGGGCGTTAGATTGTCTTGTCTGTTTATATATTTAAATGACATTCATTGTTTAGTTTAGTTTGTGTGTTTCTGTATGTTGACGTTGTCACAAAAGCTACAAAGAGCCATAGTAAGGTTTGGGGCAGCCACCCGTATATTTGGTTTCCTGGCTGCAAATTGTAGTTTAAATGATAGCACTGCTGTGCACAAAACCGAATTGAGGGAACAGGGAAAAGGTGGAGGCTTTTAAAGGGGAAGACAGGAAGTAAGATCAAAGGGGTCAGGCTCATGAAGGTCTTCTTCCATAGGCTCAGTCCCGGAAGTGACGTCAAGAGGGCCAGGTGGAATCTCCCGTGAATGGTCTGCAGGAAAGGGAGAAAAAGAGTCAGTGCACTCTGTCACGTCCTGGTCTGACTCGATACTGCCCTTCCTCAAGCCCTTTAGCTGCCTCGTGTGTGATATCGTTTATTACAGTTTATTATGATATGAGCCTGTATTTAATGAAATTATTTAATGAAAAAAAAAATTAATTAATTTGAAATGCACTTAATATGGTGATTATAGCACTTGTAGTACAATAAAAATTATTATTGAAACAAGAGGCTCAAAATGGCTGGCATGAAAAATGTAAAAAATGACATGCTAAATTTTCAGACGCTTTACTTCTAAATGTTATTATGTAAGATTTTATATTTTCATTTATTAGTAAAAAGATATTAGTTTATAAAAAAAAGTGAAATATTGAACTATGTAATCATTTGTTCAGATTTGCCTGTTGTGCTGTTTTAGATTTAATAAATAGAAATTAAGTTTTCAAATATATCTTCTGTTTACAGATTATGATAATAAAACATGCCATAAGAATATTTGGAATAAGGTCAACATAAAGTCAAATTTAAGAATTTAGTAAGATTATTTATTAACTAGCCAACCCGCGGCGCACCATACGCCGCATAATCAGGCCGGTTTTTTAATGATTTTTAAGCACATTCACAGCACATTTAAAAAATCGGTAATGTAATAAATCAGCAAGAAAAGCAACATTGTAACAATGCACGGAACGAACCAACACACAATCGTCCGTGACTGAAAACTGGCGGACCGCCTTCACGCCTTCTCCTGCCAGTCGGAGGGATGGGGGTGCACGGCACTCAGTCGCAGAGTGTGGAACGGGAGGAGAGGAGAAGGATGTCCATTCTGCTCCCTTCGTCATGCTAGTCTGCTGATTTCTCGTTCAGTATGCACTGCCCATTCATGTGCCCACCTCCAACTCGTCACTTGAGTCGTTGTCGTCTTTACACAGTCCAGAAGCACCTGTGACTCATGTAGACGTTTCATTGCTCTGTGTGGTTTTGGCTGCTTTTCTAAATATAATCCACCAAGACACCCGACCACGGTAATAGCGAGGTGGTAGGGGGGTGTGTACAAAGGGTAGGGACGAAAACAGTGGGAGCTTATGAGTCGCCCTTAGTGGGAATTCCACGGTTTGCAGCCCGAATGGAGTTCAACGGCTTACCCACGCCTAGACACACGCTCAATCTCATGCATAATTATTTATTGAATGCTAAACACTTCTGGAAAGACACGGTTGTCTAAAACGGGTTGGTGTGAGAATACAACAGTAAGCGAATGAAAAGATGGAACTTTTGATAGAGCAAAATACAACACAATAGTGATCCCGCGGCATAACAAACGGCGCATAATTATTTATTGATGGTTGAACACTTCTGGAAAGACACAGTTGTCTAAAAAGGGAGGGTTTAAGGATACAACAGAAAGTTAATGAAAAGATGGAACTCTGGAGAGAGCAACATATAATTGTCCGCGAGTGAAGAAGACGCATGTTTGTCGCGGATGCGAATTGCTGTATGTAGCGTGTAAAACAGTTTGCTACGGTGCACGAGGTCGTGCGTCGTAACCGAAAAGTCAGTTTTTAAAGACTGCTTACTTCATTGTGTTTTAACCTCAGCTGTAAAAGTTTGTTTTAAGGATTCCATGGGATACCCCTCGCAAACCGTTTTACACGCTGCATATGGCGACTCACCTCCGCGAGAAACATGCCTCTATGAACAGTCAAGGTGGCTCAGAAGTACATGAGGCCTCTACGACAGAGGAATATAAATGACGCTGTTCTTTCTGTGTCGTCGCGTCCAAATTCTTGGGCGTGGCTCTGCGAGTTGTCGTCGTATCCAATGGTCTTGGAGTTGGTGGGTGTGGCTCCTCCCTGCGTGCGCCATAGGTGTCTTACTTGTCGGCAGCTTAGTGAATCCACGCCCTTTCCGGCGTACTTTCCATGGGTGTCTTGCCTTAGTGAATTATATATATAGATTTTTTCAGGATTTGATACATTTATGCCCTTGCACTCAGGCCAGTTTAAAACGTGAAATCTGACAAAAGAGTTGGCAGTTTGTGAAGAAAAGAGTGGCAGCGACAGTTGTTCCTGCATTTGCTAAACTTTGATCTGATAAGACATAAATATCTCTTTCACATGAGGCTGGTTTTAGTTCTGAAGGACAGTTTTTTATAAATTGCTGTGGCAGGAACATCTTCTTCTGTCACTTCTGTGGTCAGACATTCAGCAAGTGAGCAGCACATCAAAAGCAACTTTAATGTAAAACTGATAATCCATCAGAACAGGCCAACTCACTTCCATCAAAAACGGCTCTCCTAATTTACTGGGTCAGCAGTGCAAACTTCAGAACTTTGTAGATTTTCTCCAACCATTACGTGATGCAGAAGACATAATGTTAGACCAGCTGTCTCAGTCCACAGTAGAGTCACAGATTCTGTGTAGGCCTTAGCCAATGCCAGGCTGTCCTGTTGCTGTTGAGCGAATCAGCGCTGGGCTCATTTCTTCTAAAAGTGTCTCTGTTGGCCCATGAAGATGAGGAGCGCATTTAAGTGCCACTTATCCACACTTAAATATGTGAGTTATTCTTGAATTGAATTGTAGATAAGTGTGAAAGGCAGTTTAGGAGGAATCTGAAAATACAGAAAAATCTGCATTTGTATTGAAGAACAGAGAAATCTCTTCAGTGTACTGTATTGTTCAGTGTATTGTATTGTTCAGTGTCTTTTATTGTTTTGTGTATTGTATTGTTCTGTGTATTATATTGCATTTACTCCTTTTTTGACACTCACTGCATGCCCAGTCTACCTGGAAAGGGGTCTCTCTTTGAACTGCCTTTCCTGAGGTTTCTTTCATTTTTCTTCCACAAGGGTTTTTCTGAGAGTTTTTCTTTATCTTCTCAGAGAGTAATGACAGGGGGGGGGGGCTGTCAAAAGGCAGGTCCTACTAAAGCCCATTGCGGCGCTCCTTGTGTGATTTTGGGATATGCAAAAATAAATTGAAATTGGAAAATTATTGTAATGCCAGCCATTGAAACAACGTGAAATTGTTGACTGGGAACAGAACAACACATTAGGACTAACAATGTCAAAGTACATGAAAGACACAGCTGCAATATCTTAACCTCCTGTGGTTTCTCAGTTTTTTGAACTAAATTATTTTACTGATTTCATCTTCAAATTGTTGAACTCCACCTAAAGATACTTGGAGAAGAACACAAATCTCTTCATGTTTCTCTTTATGTTCTCACACACGTCTTTTAGAATCTCTTTTTATTTTTTCAGGCCTTCCAGTGTTGATGTCCTTAGCCCAGCATGAAGGTACGTGAGAGGAGATTTCTACTCTATAATCACACTCACCCTCTTGATATGTTTGTCACACTCATCATTCTTGCTTATTCCCCTTAGATTGGTGTCTTTGTCCTTGACTGACAATTTAATTTGCTCTTTCATCAGGATCAGAAACTTCATTGCGTTGTCTTTATGGCTCCTTTCACACACAGAACTGTAGAGACTCTTCACTTAACCATCCTAGGAATTGAATGAGATTTGTTTGTTTGCCATATCTGGTTATCTCCTTGAGTTGGTGCCATTCACACTCACAGCACTGTGTCAGTAGGCGCAGGTCCTAAAGTTGTACAGACGACCTGCAAGCACTGATGTGTTATTATTTATATCACTCTTAAAGTGATTTATCCAACATTTACTTTCTCTGATACGAAAATCTTTAACATAATCTACTTTATTAGAGAGGAGGTTGTGGGCCTCTTCTCTTTACTAAAAGTGAACCTTTGTTGTCATCAGACTCTTCTGCTCATGACATGGCTTTGTAGAATGGAATTAATAACAAATTACTGACTGTTTAAGTTAAAGGATGGTGTTCTGTCATGGAGTGGGTAAGCACAACCACCAGACATTTGCACTGTAGTAACTGGCAGCTGCCAACCTGTGACTTCTGGAGACAGAGGCACACAGAAGAGGCTCCTTTAGACTTTGAGAAATAAGAGAAACTCCTGCACTTCTGTGGGTGGCAGCAGCTTTCTAGTGACATCAGCTGAGAGATCACTCAGTGCCCACGCTGCCCAGCACCAAGGTGCTGCTACACTCTGCCTGCCCACAAGTGCTACCAAGTCAATACTGGTAGAGTCGTTTTAACTCCAAAGCCTTGATATCACCTTCTGATGACACTGTTAAATTTTAATTATTTTTTTAAGATCAAATTCACAATCTTCTGTTTTGGTGCCGTTTGGCTTGATTTGTGTTTCTTTTCTTAAACATGTACAGTACGTTATCACACATTGAGAGGTCACATGTATGTTACTAATCTGCAAAATCCATTAAAGATCTTTCCATTACCATTTCAAAAGATGTTTAAAATAAACTGAAATTAAATTTCCCAACAGGAATCTCACATTTCTCATGTCTCTCATATCCAGTTACAAAGTTCTGCTATGAGAAACCTGAACTTTCAACTTTGTCTAAAGTCACTAAAGCTGACCTGTTCTTGTGCTGATCATCAAAGAATCTTCAGTAGTGTGAAGAAAACAAAAAAAGAAAGTCAGACCAAGCGTCCCACTGATAATGCTGAGTGACATCGGGGAACACAAAATGACAATGACAGCGACTGAGGGTTGTTGTTAATTTGAAATGAAGCAAAGACAAGAATTGTTATTAAAATAGTTAGGTGACAGCAAAGACTCACCTCATTCAAAATGGCTGGAAAACTCAAATTTCCAAATGATTTAAATATTAAATGGTTGTAATGCATATTTAACAATTTACGTTTCTCTGTGTATATTGTTGTTTATTCCGATTTTGAATTCAAATTTGTTGTGGTGTTTTCTGCGTTGTGTTCAACTCTGCAAGTAATTACAAGTATTTAGACATTTTATGATGGGGTGTTTCTGGCTGGGAAGGAGAAACCATCAGTATGGCACAGAGCAGGGCAGAGCTGGACAGGCAATAGCAAGCATTTTCTTATGTTAGTCACAGGGTTAAAACTGGAATATGTAGATCTGGAAAGTCACCAGTTTGTTTGATTGCCTTTATAAATTTGATCTTTGTGCTCTTTGTGGTCTCCATGTGAACATCCCTCCCTTGATATCTTAATAAATAATTAATAAAAGTGCAGCTCTGATTAACGTTTCCTCTCCTTGAAGTTGATCTGGCTGAGGACGGCTGTCACAAGAGCCCACTCTGCTGTCCCAGTACTTCATAATCAGGTCTCTATTAAGCATTTCTCTAAAGTGTTTGTATAAATCACTTTGTCTTTTAGTTTCTTGTTCTTTCCTATTTTTGTCCTCCAAATGGTGGCAGTGATGTGATTGGACTCCTTCACTGAACTCCACAGTACGTTTATTCAAATGGTAAATGCTTTCTAAAGTTCTTCATGGCAGTACCCACAGTGAAAGGGGCTCAATGATGGAGTGATGGATTGTTCAGTTATCTCTGACAGTGAAATAGTCGTCTGTGTTTCTGTCTCCTCCAATCCAGTTTGTCATTCTGATCTTTTTATTCCTCACAGAAAACAGAAATGTGACACTGACACTGAGGACTGAGAGGACACCTGTGTACATCGGAGACAAAGTGACAATGGAGTGCAGTGTTGAGGGCATCGTCACTAACTGGACGTATCGCTTTTACAAAGTTGTTAACGGACATTATGATCAAATTAAAGAGGCCACTGAACGCACTTACACCATCGAGTATGTGAGTCAGTCTGACAGTGGAGAATATGTCTGTGATGTCTACCTAGCTGATTACCGTCAAGCCTTAAGATCCAGAAATCCTGTGACACTGACTGTTCATGGTGAGTGTGTGACTAAGGTGGGTCAGCAGGGCACGGTGGTCTAACACTGTAAAGCACACAGAGGGGCTTTCTCTCCACTTGGACACTCTGTGCCTTTAGATGAGAGGAGTTGGCTATGCTGAAAGTTTAATCGCTTTTATGAATTCATTCCATTTTAAAGAGTAGATATCCACAGTTCACCTCCTGAAATGGCTCTTCTCTTGTTTATTAATTTTTTCTGTTAGCTCATTCAGTTAAAGAAGAGCTAGAGACCCTGATATGTCATGTGATACCAGTAGGGGGAGTACCAGCCACCCAACCTGACTCAGACAGACGTAAGCGGCACACTTATAAAAGCTCATGTGATTTTTAATGTTGTTTTCTCTCTTGTGGGCAACGCTTTCCCCGTTCCCACAAGTTAAACAGCCCAAAAGCCCAAGCACCACACAATACAACAGTTTTTCTCTCTCCTTCTCTTTCTTTTCCTCCTCCACTCTTCCTCAGCAATCTTTGACTTCCTCCTCCCAACTCTGGCTCCCAAGTAGTTTCTGTTGACTCCTTATTTTAGGGACCCAGAAGTGCTCCTGGTGCTCATTGCCCAACTTCTGGCAGCACTTCTGGGAGTGGGAGAAGAGCTGCTCTCCAGGGCTCAGCAGCCGCTGCATCACCACCTGCTGGCACCCACGAACCCCAATAGGGCTGTATCAAACTCCAACTCGCATGGAGCCCTGTGGGAGTCCTAGGCATCGCTGCAACCCAGGGGGGCTGCCATCTACCTGGTCCTTCTTGCGTGGGGGCGTCCCGGCTGGGCAAGGGCCCTGGCCATCTGCTACAGTCGCTAAATTCATTCTAAATGTATTGCCCTCTAGAAATTCTTTCTGACTTTTTGTGTAAATTTTCTTGTAGTTTTTGCAGCTTTGTTCTTCTTTTTTGGAGTCACATTTGGTCAGTTGTGTCATTTAAATCCTGATTTGGCACTTCTGTGAAATTTGGACAAAACATGAACATCCTGCAGTAAAACAATCAGAAAGCTTTCATTTTACATAACATCTTTACTGTTTAACAACGTCTATCATGTCCAGTTAGTTTCTGGTAAAGTCACTTGTGCTGGTCACACTGTCACTGCAGAGATGAAGTGTTTGAGCAGCAGAGAGACCACCGCAGTCATGGAGGTAACAGACTTGAGCAGATGAACCTCATGTCATAATAAATCAGCTGTGGTGGAAGAACAGATGGGACTACAAACAGTGATGTCTCCTATAATTCACTGTCCACTCTGAGATGACCTCTATAAAATATTGATGAGGTGACTCCTGCTCTAGCAGGTATGGAAACACATGGACCCAAACACAGTGAAAGTCCATTGAGCTCACTTTTACTTTTAATTTTCTGCTCCACCATGAAGGGCTCTCCCAAGGTGCATTTGGATTCGGCCCACTTCTTCTTGGCTCAGTCCTGTCTGTTGTGGTGGATTGCTGGCATTTTACTTCGGCCCTCACCCCCAGGCCACCAGGAGGAGCTCTCCCAACAGCATGATCATACCCCGAGTTCCAGCAGGGCATCATGGACTATGTAGTGTTTATACACAGCCCTGCTGGATACCTTGGGGGCCACCAGGCGTCGCTGTAGGGGGGCTCGTAGGCTCTTTTGTGCCCTATGACCCGGGAGTGCGTCACGGTCACGTGACAGGAAGAAATGACGTGCTCCCGGGTTGAAGAAAAGGACTGTTTACCCTGACTCAGAAGGAATAAGGAACTGTGGACTGATTGGGCAGGAATACCTCTGGGTCAGGGGCAATAAAAGGACTATGGGCCAGTCCAGACACTGAGCTGAGCTGGGAGGTAGGAGGGCGAAGTGTCTGGGCGAGGAGGAAAGAATATTATTGTTGTGATTATTGAATTTATGAATGTAGAGTGCTTGGTGTACATTGTTATTATAATAAATAATAACTGTGGACTTTTTACCTGGTGTTTGGAGTGGTACCTGAGGGTGTTAGAGGTGGACCACGCCTCTATCTGCTACACTGTCAATAATCTGTCATCATGTGCCACATTTGTGAAAAGGAGTGGCACATCTGAGCATTTGTCTCAGTATCTCCATGAGCTGAACTGAACCACTGGTAGCAGAAATTTCAGGATTCAAATCCTTATCCCTGTTGTCACTCATCAGTCCAGAGTGATGTCTCTGTTTTTATGTCCTGGCTAACAGCTCCTGAAAATGTGAGCATAAAAAAAAAAAAAGGTTTGATTTTAATGGTGATAAAATATTTTGAACGAAACTGTGGTGAAAATGGCACATCAGCATCAAGAAAGGAGACTCTCTGCCACAGCAGGCACAGGCCATTTTCTTGTCTGTCGTCTTTCTTGAATGTTTAGCTGAGTCCAGGTGACTTAGTTTGGCGTGAAGCTCCTGACCCTTCGATGAATTCCAATGTGAACTGTTTGAGTGTCAACTTCAGATGCGTCTCTTCAGACAGGCGTTTGGGTAGCGCTGCCATCTGTGTGTTTTTTTGTTTTGTATTTAGTTTTGATGTTTCATTTTATTTTTCATTTATTGTTCATCTTTTTGTGACTTTGGACTGTGAAGGTTTTCTTTACTTGTTTACTTTACTTTAACTCATGAAGACACGTCACTGCAGTAATAGTGTGTAGTATTGTTCCCTTTTAATCATCTTATTGAAATATTATTCACCACATCTGCTCAATAACTGACACTTTTTATTTTCTTATCCTGGCAATTTCTAAGCCTGCTTCTGTAATTTTCTTGTCTAATTTCTCTCTGGAATTTACAATTCCAAAGATCCGTAGAAAAGTGAAGCAAACATTCATAGACAGTGACGTGTGGCAGATGACTGTGTAACGACTACACAATGTACACTCACTGAACAGATTATTAGTATCAACTGAACACCTGCTTATTTATACAATTAAGTAATCAGCCAATCATGGGGCAGCAGCACAAAGTATAAAATCAGACAGTTAGAGGTCAGGAGCTTCAGTTAATGATCACATCAAACACCAAAATGGGGAAAAAATGTGATTTCTGTGATTTGGAGACAGAGGTCCTCAGAATCGGCTCCTTTACACTTTTAGAAATAACAGAAACTCCTGCACTTCAGTGGGTGGCAGCAGCTTTCCAGTGACATCAGCTGAGCCGTCACTCAGTGCCCACCCTGCCCAACACTAAGGTGCTGCTGCACTCCGCCTGCCCACAAATGCTGCCAAGTCAATGCTGGTAGAGTCGTTTTCATTCCAAAGCCTTCAAACCATCTTCTGATTATACAGTTAAGAATTAGTTTGTTTTTAAGATCAAATTAAAAATCTTCTGTTATGGTGCATTTTAACTTGATTTGTGTTTCTTTTCTTACACATGTGCAGTACGTTATCACACGGTGGGAGGTTACATGTATGTTACTAATCTGCAAAATCCATTAAAGATCTTTCCATTACTATTTCAAAAGACATTAAAAATATATTTAAATTAAATTTCCGAACAGAAATCTCACACTTCCCACATCTCCCATATCCACTTACAAAGTTCTGCTATGAGAATCCTGAACTTTCAACTTTGTCTAAATTCATTAAAGCCGACCTGTTGTTGTGCTGATCATCAAAGAATCTCCAGTAAAGTGAAGAAAACAAAAAAAAGAAAGTCAGACCAAGAGTCCCACTGATAATGCTGAGTGACAGGGTCATAAAATGACAATGACAGTGACTGAGGGTTGTTGTTAATTTGAAATGAAGCAAAGACAAGAATTGTTATTAAAATAGTTAGGTGACAGCAAAGACTCACCTCATTCAAAATGGCTGGAAAACTCAATTTTTCAAATGATTTAAATACTAAATGGTTGTAATGTGTATTTAATAGCTTACTTTTCTCCGTGTATATTGTTGTTTATTCTGATTTTGTATTCAGTTTTGTTCTGATGTGTTCAGTGTTGTATTCAGCTCTGTAAGTAATTAAATGTAATTAGACATTTTATGATGGGGTGACTCTGGCTGGGAAGGAGATACCATCAGTATGGCACAGAGCAGGACTGAGTGCTGCAGACCACCTTCAGTAGGGCAGAGCTAGTCAGACAATAGAGAGGGTCCTGCACATTATAGGTGGGCACCACTAGGGGGCAGCATGACTTGAATGTGTCTGACATTTCCCAGAAGAGCAGCAGGCAGAGGCCTCAGGATGAGGATAAGAGTGTGGGAGGCTGTGGCCTCGGTGACGTCATGAAATGCTACCACAGGACACAAGAGGAGAGGTGGGCTAGCAGGATATGGAGAGACCCGGTCTTCTAATCAAACCAGGGAGGACACGTCAGGTGGTAACAACAACTACACAATACAAGAACAGAACATACAACAATAGATCATGCTGTCAGTCTTGTAGAGTAGCCATTGAGAGAGTAGAAGCTCTGGAGGCCTCGTCCTTTAATGGCAAATGAAGACTGAGGTGTGAGGGGTCACCAGGAGACATTATATGGAGTTCTGACCTGGTGTCTGTGAAGCAAATGAAAGTCCAAGTGTTATCCTTAGTTATGGCCCAAGTGTGTCAGTAGCAACTTGAAAGTAAAGTAAAGAGGATAGTGACAGGAATACTGAAGTCACCAAAGAAGAAGGAGACGTCAGCGTCTATGGAGAATAAGAGAGAAATGAGAGAAGGTAATGGGAGCATTTTAATTATGGTAGTCACAGGGTTAAAATTGGAATATGTAGATCTGGAAAGGCATCCGTTTGTTCGAGTGCCTTTATTAATTTGTTCTTTGTGGTCTTCATATGAACATCCCTCCCTTGATATCTTAATAAATAATTAATAAAAGTCAGCTCTGATTAACGTTTTCCCTCCTTGAAGTTGGTCTGGCTGAGGACGGCTGTCACAAGAGCCCACTCTGCTGTCCCAGTACTTCATAATCAGGTCTCTATTCAGCATTTCTCTAAAGTGTTTGTATAAATCACTTTGTCTTTTAGTTTCTTGTTCTTTCCTATTTTTGTCCTCCAAATGGTGGCAGTGATGTGATTGGACTCCTTCACTGAACTCCACAGTACGTTTATTCAAATGGTAAATGCTTTCTAAAGTTCTTCATGGCAGAACTCACAGTGAAAGGGGCTCAATGATGGAGTGATGGATTGTTCAGTTATCTCTGTCAGTTAAATAGTCGTCTGTGTTTCTGTCTCCTCCAATCCAGTTTGTCATTCTGATCTTTTCATTCCTCACAGGAAACAGAAAAGTGACACTGACACAGAGGACTCGGAGGACACCTGTGTTCATCGGGGACAAAGTGACAATGGAGTGCAGTGTTGAGGGCAGCATCACTGACTGGTCATATCGCTTTTACAAAGTTGTTAACAGACATAGTGATCAAATTAAAGAGGCCACTGAACGCACTTACACCATCGAGTATGTGAGTCAGTCTGACAGTGGAGCATATGTCTGTGATGTCTACCTAGCTGATTACCGTCAAGCCATAGCAGCCAGCAATCCTGTTACACTGACTGTTCATGGTGAGTGTGTGACTAAGGTGGGTCAGCAGGGCACGGTGGTCTAACAATGCAGAGCACAGCAGAGGGGCTTTCTCGCCACTTGGCCGCTCTGTGCCTTTAGCTGAAGGGAGTTTACTGTGCTGAAAATTTGATAGCTTTTATGAATTCATTCCATTTTTAAGAGTAGATATCCACGGTTCACCTCCTGAAATGGCTCTTCTCTTGTTTATTAATTTTTTCTGTTAGCTCATTCAGTTAAAGAAAAGCTAGAGACCCCGATATGTCATGTGACACCAGTAGGGGGAGTACCAGCCACCCAACCTGACTCAGACAGACGTAAGAGGCACACTTATAAAAGGACACGTGATTACTGTATTTAAAAAAAAGCTATTTTTGCAACATATTTATGATTTTAGACAAAGACAGTTAAGCTATGAGGTGGAGATCCATCCTCTTCCACTTATCCGATATCGGATCGCGGGGGCAGCAGTTTAAGCAGAGACGCCCAGACTTCCCTCTCCCCGGCCACTTCTTCTAGCTTTTCCAGGGGAATCCCGAGGTATTCCCAGGCCACCCAAGAGACATAGTCCTTCCAGCGTGTCCTGGGTCTTCTCTGGGGCATCCTCCCGGTTAGATGTGCCCAGAACACCTCACCAGCGAGGCGTCCAGGAGGCATCCTGATCAGATGCCCGAGCCACCTCATCTGACTCCTCTCGATGCGGAGGAGCAGCGGCTTTACTCTGAGCTCCTCCCGGATGACTGAGCTTCTCACCCTATCTGTAAGAGAAAGCCCTGACACCCTGCGGAGGAAACTCATTTCAGCCACTTGTATTCACGATCTCATTCTTTCGGTCACTGCCCACAGCTCATGACCATAGGTGAGGGTAGAAACGTAGATAAGTTATGAACAGAATCGGTGACAAAGGGCAGCCCTGGCGGAGTCCAACTCTCACTGGAAACGGGCTCGACTTACTGCCGGCAATGCGGACCAAGCTCTGACACCGGTTGTACAGGGACCAACAGCTCTTATCAGGGGTCCGTACCCCATACTCCCGAGCACCCCCACAGGATTCCCGAGGGACACGGTCAATGCCTTTTCCAAGTCCACAAAACACATGTAGACCGGTCGGGCAAACTCCCATGCACCCTCCAGGACTCTGCTAAAGGTGAAGAGCTGGTCCACTGTTCCGACCAGGACTAAAACCACACTGTTCCTCCTGAATCCGAGGTTCACTATCCGACGGACCCTCCTCTCCAGAACCCCCGAATAGACTTTTCCAGGGAAGCTGAGGAGTGTGATCCCTCTGTAGTTGGAACACACCCTCCGTCCCCTTTTAAAGAGGGGACCACCACCCCGGTCTGCCAATCCAGAGGCACTGTCCCGATGTCCATGCGATTTTGCAGAGACGTGTCAACCAAGACAGTCCTACAACATCCAGAGCCTTAAGGAACTCGGGCGATCTCATCCAACCCCGGGGCCCTGCCACCAAGGAGTTTTTTGACCACCTCGGTGACTTCAGTCCCAGAGATGGGAGAGCCCACCTCAGAGTCCCCAGGCTCTGCTTCCTCATTGGAAGGCATGTTAGTGGGATTGAGGAGGTCTTCGGTACTCCTCCCACCGACCCATAACGCCCGAAGTCGAGGTCAGCAGCGCACCATCCCCACCATATACGGTGTTGACACTGCACTGCTTCCCTCCTGAGACGCCGGACGGTGGACCAGAATCTCCTCGGCCGTCCAAAGTCGCTCTCCATGGCCTCCAAACTCCTCCCATGCCCGAAGTTTTGCCTCAGCAACAACCGCCGCTGCTCCGCTTGGCCTGCCGGTACCTATCAGCTGCCTCCAGAGACCCACAGGACAAAAAGTCCTATAGGACTCCTTCTTCAGCTTGACGGCATCCCTCACGCGGTGTCCACCAACGGGTTCGGGATTGCCGCCACGACAGGCACCGACCACCTTGCGCCACAGCTCCGTCAGCCGCCTCAACAATAGAGGCACGGAACATGGCCCATTCGACTCAATGTCCCCACCTCCCTCGGGGCGGGTTGAAGTTCTGCCGGAGGTGGGAGTTGAAGCTACTTCTGACAGGGGACTCTGCCAGCCGTTCCCAGCAGACCCTCACAACACGCTTGGGCCTACCAGGTCTGACCGCATCTTCCCCACCATCGAAGCCAACTCACCACCAGGTGGTGATCAGTTGACAGCTCCGCCTCTCTTCACCCGAAAGTGTCCAAGACATATGGCCGCAAGTCCACGACACGACCACAAAGTCGATCATCGACCTGAGGCCTAGGGTGTCCTGGTGCCAAGTGCACATATGAACACCCTTATGCTTGAACATGGTGTTCGTTATGGACAATCCGTGACGAGCACAGAAGTCCAATAACAAAACACCGCTCGGGTTCAGATCGGGGCCATTCCTCCCAATCACGCAACTTCCAGGTCTCACTGTCATTGCCCACGTAAGCATTAAAGTCTCCCAGCAAAACGAGGGAATCCCCAGAAGGTATGCCCTCTAGCAACCCTCCAGAGACTCCAAAAGGGTGGATACTCCAAACTGCTGTTCGCATACGCACAAACAACAGTCAGGACCCTTCCCCACCCGGCGGAGGGAGGCCACCCTCTGCCCACCGGGTAAACCCCAATGCACAGGCTCCAGTGGGGGCAATAAGTATGCCCACACCTGCTCGCGCCTCTCACCGGGGCAACTCCAGAGTGGTAGAGAGTCCAGCCCCTCTCAAGGAGATTGGTTCCAGAGTCCAAGCTGTGCGTCGAGGTGAGTCCGACTATATCTAGCCGAACCTCTCGACCTCGCGCACTAGCTCAGGCTCCTTCCCTTCAGAGAGGTGACATTCCACGCCCCAAGAGCCAGTTTCTGTAGCCGAGGATCAGACCGCCAAGGTCCCGCCTCGCCACCACCCAACTCACACTGCACCCAACCTCTTTGGCCCCTCCCATAGGTGGTGAGCCCATGGGGAGGAGGACCCATGTTACCTCTTCGGCTGTGCCCGCCGAGCCCCATGGGTGCAGGCCCGCCACCAGGCGCCGCCATCGAGCCCCACCTCCAGGCCTGGCTCCAGAGGGGGCCCGTGACCAGCGTCCGGCAAGGGAAAACGTCGTCCAAGTTTTATTCTTCATCAGAGGTTTGTTGAACCGCTTTGTCTCATCCCTCACCTAGGACCAGTTTGCCTTGGGTGGTTCTACCAGGGGCATAAAGCCCCGGACAACATAGCTCCTAGGATCATTGGGACACGTAAACCCCTCCACCACGATAAGGTGACGGTTCAAGGAGGGGCATAATAATATCAGGTTTATATTTATTTTATTCTGTTCTTTGACAGTTTTAACTTCCTGCTACTCACATCACCCTGACATTGTATTTCTGAGCAGTAAACCACACGAGAGCAGTTTATGTCAAGTCTGTCTATGGTGATATGCATTTCTTAGAAGAGCAGGCCACTTTCTCTTGTCATCAACTGTTAATTTCAAAGTTAAAGTTAAACATTTACAGTACGTTTATAAAGAAAGCCAAGTGTACAAGAACACACTCATCAATTCACAACGTTCCTCTTGTCCAACTTCGAGCTAAAAGGAATGAAAACTTGTGGTGGTGCCAGTTGGACAAGACAGAAATCAGCCATTGGTGTGACGTGAGAACCTCAGAGAAACACTGAGAGTAACAGACTGAGCAGAAGACACAAATGACGTTCACACAAATGAAATGAACACGTAAACTTGCAGAAGGCACGACAGTTAAGAGCTGAACCAGAAACCAAACCTGTAAGGCAATATCTGCACAACAAGGTGTCATTTTTACTTGGTGGAGTTCAAAATAAACTGAACTAAATATGTTTAACTTTGTAAGAGTGCGCTGAACACAGGAGACCAAAAGCATCTGACACATGAAAGTCACCAACGTCAATTCATAATAAAATCTTTGTTATAACTTGCTCTTTTATTATATATCACAAGTTTTTTAAATTGTATTTTTCATTCACAAGTGTAGTGTGCTGTTGAGCTCAAACACGTACAGCTGCTGATTTTATCAGACACTGAGAGCTCAGACTTTTGATTTTCTTAGGTATAAACCTGCAGTTTTTATGACTGTTTATTCAATCATCCTTTTTATTGTTTTTCTTCTTTTTTTTCTTCACAGAGCTCTTCAGTAAGCCCACCCTCACAGTCCACCCCAGTACCACATTGTGGGAAGGTGACACTGTGACACTGAAGTGTCAGTCTGAGAGTAAAGTGCAGGAGATACGACTGAGATACAAATTCTACAGAAACGAGGAACCTGTGAGTCAAGGACTTTCAGAGTCGGAGTTCACAATTCCTTCAGCTCGACCAGAGAAGTCCGGCAGTTACTGGTGTGAGGTGGAGGAAGAAGGGAAGAAGACTGAGAAGAAAACAAGTGAGCGAGTGCAGGTGACCGTGAGAGGTGAGTGCAGGCGTCTCCTCCACTATCTGTGTGTCTGTCTCTGTCTTTCTCACTGTTTGTCCTGACTTCTACCATTTCCTGCTCTTTACAATGACATTAAGATAAGAAAAAGAATAAGCCATTCTGAATATTCTGTAGTTGTGCATGTGATGTGACCTTCATTTAAGGGTATCAGCCTCAGATTCTGGAGAGCTGTAATGGCTACAGGTTTTCATTTCAGCCATTTTCTCCATTGCTATCCAGTTACTGCTGCTAGACTGTGTTGTCTTTGGTTTAATTGATTTGAATTTTAATTAATTTACTTCAGGAGTTCTGCAACTTCATAATGTGAGGACCTAAAAAAGGAAATCAGTACTCCTACTGGGACTCAAGAAGAGGATTATTATCATAATAACACTGGAGCCTTAAATAGACAAATAACAGTAGCGTGTCAAGTGTGTTTATTCTATGAATATTATTACAAGGAAAAAGTGCAAAGAAATGTATTGTTAATAAAACAAACATTATTATTCAAAACAGGGAAAAGATTCCTGAGGGTCATCACTACCACTGTCAATACTTGGTGTAAGACTTTTTAAAGTTGAGTGAAGTAAATTTTTATGGTGCGGTGCAAATATATGATGATGTATAAAAGAATTGTATGAAACACCACGTGACTTGTTTACTTAATTCATGACAATAGATAAGGAGTAAAGTAGTCAAAAAACATTTAATTTAAACAGTTGATTTACTGTGCCTTCAATAACATTATTTAGAAATAAATATCTCTTTCGAATTGAATTAAAAAAGTAGACCTATTTATCCTAAAAATGTACACACTATTTGTATTTCATATTGTGACATGATAAATCCTAATGAACACCTTGTTGAACTGCTTAATACAAATACTACTGACTGACATCCTGCTGAATGTCTACAGTTTGTCTCAGCCTTTGGATATTTCCTGCAATTCTTAAAGTTCTCAATGGTCCAACAAACATGTCCTTCAGCAAGAGATTTAAATTAATCAAACCACTTACAAACAGTGCGACGAGAAGGAATTCTTCATCATTGAAACATGTTAAATTTCATATAAAATGTGCTTTGCAGCTCTTCTAGAGATTTAGATTTAACTGATGCTCTAACAGGGCACATGCGATGAAGCCCTCACCAGTTGTTCATGACCACTGACACTGCTTTTAGTACACAACATATATGTACACCCCTATTCACTCACCCTTCATAACATCCAAGAAATTGTGCCACACCCGTTGATTTTGTTTCAGCTTTTCAAACTAACATCACTAACAATGTCCGCAACACATAGTTTAAGAAACACTGGTCCACAAAGACACAATGCAGCTCCTTCTGGCCTTCTCTATACTTTTATATCAACACCCTCAGAACTAACATCACATCTGTGGTGCTCTTTCCTGTCATGAAACAATACTGCTGCTCACTAATCATCACCTCACTTCTTAAACCAATTTCCACTACTATATCCTATTACTTCATGCTGTGGCTCATTAATTTTATTGTTCTGAAGTTACTACAGCTCTGCAAATATCCCTTATTTTTAAAGTCAGTACCGGTACTCTTCTTTTCCACTCCTCAGGCATCTTCTCACTTTTCAAGATTACATTAAACCAAACAAAACTCCAGTGCCATCTCTCCTAAACACCTCCATGCTTCCACAGGTATGTCATTTGGACCAGCGGCCTTTCCATTCTTCATTCTCTTCATTTATGTTCTTACTTCTTCATTGCTAATCTGTTGCGCTTCCTTATTCACTATCGCCACATCATTTGACCTTCTCTCTCTCTCATTCTCTTCATTCATCAGCCTCTCAAAGTACTCTTTCCATCTGCTCAACACACTCTCCTAACTTGTGAGTATGTTTCTGTCTTTATCCCTTATCATCCTAGCCTGTTAAACATCTTTACCTGCTCGGTCCCTCTCTGTAGTCAGTCAGAAGAGGTCCTATTCCCCCTCCTTAGTAGTGTCCAACTTCTGATGAAACTCATCATAAGCGTTTTAATTAGCCTTCACCACCTCTCTCTTCACCTTACACCTTATCTCCTTGTCCTCTTGTCTACTTTCTGCATCTCTCTGACTATCCCACTTCTTCACTTACCTCTTCCTCTGTATATTTTCCTGCAATTTCTCAATCCACTATCAGGTTTCCTTTTCCTCCTTCTGCTGCCCAGGTGTCGTGCCAAGCACCCTTCTTGCTCTCCCCTTAACACTTCTGCTGTAGTTTCCCAACTGTCTGGTAACTCTTCACTGCCACCCAGTGCCTGTCTTATCTCCTCCGTAAACTCAACCTTGCAGTCTTCCTTTTTCAATTCCACCATTTGATCCTTGGTTGTGCCCTCACTCTCCTCCTCTTCTTGATCTCCAAAGTCTTCCAACAGACCACCATCCTATGCTGCCTAACTACACTTTCCCCTGGCATTGCTTTGCAGTCTTCAATCTCCTTCAGATTGACCCTTCTACATAGGATATAATCTACCTGTGTGCATCTTCTATCACTCTTGTATGTCACCCTATGTTCTTCCCTCTTCTTAAAATAAGTATTTACCACAGCCATGTCCATCCCTTTCGTAAAACCCACTATCATCTGACCTTCTTCATTCTTCTCCTTGACATCATACCTACCCATCACCACCACATCCCCTCTGTTCTCTTCACCAACATGTTCATTGAAATCTGCTTCAATCACCCCTCTTTGTCCCTTGGGTACACTGTCCATCACTTCATCCAGCTCACTACAGAAATCTTCATTCTCATCCATTGCACACCCAGCTTGTGGTGCATATGCACTAACAACATTCGTCATCACACCTCCAATTTCCAGTTTCATAATCATTCCTGTTTGACACTCTTTTCACCTCCAAAACACTCTTGACATGCTGTTCCTTCATAATAACCCCTACCCCATTTCTCCTCCCATCCACACCATGTATAGAACAATTTGAATACACCTCTGATCCACCTGCCCTTACTCTCCTTCCATTTAGTCTCTTGCACACACAATATATCAACCTTCCTTCTCTCCATCACATCAACTAACTCTCTCCCCTTAGCAGTCATTCTGTCAACATTTCCAACTCTCAGTTCCAATCTCTTTCCCTTCATCCTCTCCTCCTGCCTCCACACACGTCTCCCCCCTCTTTTTCTCTTTCTTCGGCCAACAGTAGCCCAGTTTTCACCAGCATCCCTTTGGCTAACAGTACCGGTGGCGGCCATTGTTAATTCATGACTCGACCGATCCGGTATGGAAATCTGTATTGTTGTCCACATTTTGATCTGGCAAAAGTTTACACCGGATGCCCTTCCTAACATAACCCTCCCCATTTATCAAGGCTTGGGACCAGAATAAAGAAACACACTGGGTTGTGCATCCCCTGTCACTGGATTATATCGGCATATATCAGCATTTATATATCAGCAGTTATTCACCACCCTTAAATCAGTATTTTATTATTATTGCTTGTACAGGATGAAGGAAAAGTAGATAAAGAGATGAGAAACCTTGAATTTCTCTGTTTATTGTGTATTTGAGAGAATGAAGAGTAGTGTGGCATGAAAGGTTTTATCAACCTTACCTTTACCAAAGGGGGCAGCCATTGAACTACAATATATCCAGTGAATTGGATGTTCTTCAATAGTTCTCTTTGTTTGTACTTCTCTCTCCTCTTCTTATATTCTAAGTAATAAAATTAATAATACGTTTTTATTATCAGCACCTTCCATAACAGTCATGAACACTGTACTTACATGTTCAAAGAAAAGCATTAAAAAAACAATATTAATAAGACAATCAAGATTATCAGCAGATTTATAAGACAGCCAAAATTACTAAATATATTTAGCACATTGTGGACTGGAGGGGACACACCAGCTCCCCAAACCTGACACAGAACGACTCAGACACAAGTTCAAGCACAACACAGGCTTTTATTCTGTTGTGGGAAAGTCTTCCCAAACGTATGCCACTTGCGCATAGTCTAGAAGCACCAAACAGAATGAAATAATACAAACAACAATTATCTTTCTTCTTCTCTCTGTGTCTTCCTTCACTCTGTCTTTTGTCTATCCTCCAACCTCCACTCCTCCTCCAGCAAGCTTTGTCTTCCACTTCCTGGTTCTGGCTCCCGGAGCAGTGGCAGTGGGCTTCTTTAATCCTGCAGCTGGGAGTCCTTTTTGTGGCCCATCAGGGTTGTCCAGAAGCCTGACAAAGTATGGCTCCACAATCCCTGCAGCACTCACTGACGGCACTCACGTAACCCAACAGGGCTGTGCTGAAATACAACTCCCGGGAAGCCCTGTGCTTTTCCACCTGTCCGCCACACAAATAAAAGCTTCTTTAAAAAGATACATCTATAGATTTTTTAGAAAAGCAGATTTTGAGGGGGACTGTCTAAAAGTTCCATAATCTGAACTCAAAATTTGATCACCCAGTGTGCACCAAGTGTGCACTTAGCGTGTAGAACAACAAGAAATTCAACATTGGACGGCCTCAGATTGTGACAGAGGTGTAGTAATTTAAAACACTTGAAAAATATAGATAGAACCTTTGCGATTTAGAGCTTTATATGTTAATATAAGAATCTTATAAGACTTCTGATATTTAATAGATCTGATATTTAACATGGAGCCAGTGGAAGGAAAGAAATCAACTGGTTAGATGCTACA
Organism: Polypterus senegalus; assembly: GCF_016835505.1. Lineage (NCBI taxonomy): Eukaryota > Metazoa > Chordata > Cladistia > Polypteriformes > Polypteridae > Polypterus > Polypterus senegalus. The sequence goes on from NC_053171.1 coordinate 337,482, forward strand.
GTGGTTTAGCTGGTGTTAAAATTCTGGCTGCAGAATTCTCTACATCTTGCAGTCTGTTTAGCACTTTGCTTGAAGCACAAAAGAAAAGAGCATTACAATAATCAAGTCGAGAGCACACTGTTCAATAATATCACCCAAAGGGACAAGATAAAGGGGGCAAGTGCTTCAGTGGGGATGTGTGGCTGCCAACTGATATTAGTTCCAGTCTGCCAGTTGGATAAGTCTGACAGCATTCCAGTGCTACTACATCTGTAAGACCCAAATAAGACTGCAGATGTTGAATGAGCATAAAATGGCTCACGATGTCAAATGCTGCTGAAAGATCAAGTGGTACTAAAAAACTGTTAGTTTGATCAGCAGCTATAAGAAGATCATTCACATCCTTCACCAATACAGTCTAGGTACTGCGCTTAGCCCTGAAACTGATATGGTCTAACCACTTGGGTCTCATGTATACCAGCAGGTGTAGAATTCACACTAAAACATGGTGTACAGACAGAAGTGGAAATGTGCTTATGCACAAACAACTGCAAATGCACAAAACCAAGAGTAAGTTAATTTCCATGCACTTCTGCTCCATAATAATGCATGTGCATGTGCCTGCCGCCTCACCATGACTCGTCGCATATTTTAATATGCAAATCAGTATAAATATCACCTTCCGTTTAGTGTTTGGTAAAAGACAATGAGAAAGCACATGAAAAAAAGAAGAAATTTAGCAAATGCATAATGGAGGGATGGAAAAACATACTATTCATTGGCTTAAGCAGTGATATAAGCAACAAAAGCGTGGCAGAGACACTAGAAAGGTTAAGTTCTGAAAGTCCACGAAATAAAAAAGAAGTAATTAGATATCAGAGTCAACGTGAAAATGTGAGTTGCAGTCCACTGTCTGCTTATTATGTTTCAGACAATATTACAAAAGCTGCTTGCAAAGCAGCAGGTAGAGCACAATTCCTCAAAGTCTGCCTTTGTAAAGCCGGCGTCAGTTCAGCAAACTTCAAATCCAAGATTATAATCGAAAACAATTTAGAAGCCAGTCATCATAATCCATAAATACGCGCCCTCTTCTAATTCTTCCATTTGCAATGTCTTCTAACAATGCTAAACCAGCCATGGTACCTAGAATAGTTTGGCCATTCCATGCACCATGATATTGTGACAGAATGATTACAATCAGGTGAATTAAATTTGTAAATGCTATGCAGTTAATTTCTGTGTATTTGATAAAAAAAAGAAAAGCAGACCACAGAAACAGTAGCCTTGATTTGACACTGGGTGCTGCCACTTTGCTAATCTGAGCAGAAAAGTGCGTACACAAGGTGGGAGGCTGCCGTGAATTGTGTGTGGCTTTACGCCAAGTTTAATTTATTTAATTGTCAAAGTGAGTGTGAAAACGGGCATATGCAACATTTTTGTGCATACATACCATTTATACATGAGGCCCCTGGTGCCTTTCCAAACAAGACATTAAGTCTGACATTCCAGCACATTATTCAAAAATTTAAGGTTGGAGATGTGTCTATAATTACAGGATTCATCTTGATCAAGTCCTTGCCTTTCTAGCACTTTTGTGACAGACACCACTTTGTAGTTGGCTGATACAATCCAAGATACAAGAGACATGTTAACAATGTCTACTACACAAGAAAATAAAACAGGCATACGAATCTTGACTAAGGCAGTAGGCGTGGAGTCTGGTAAGAAGATGAAGGGTTTTTTTTTCAACAAGCTCACTGACAAAAAAGAGTCGACCAGAACAAGTGCACAAATATTGTGGTCAGGACTGCTCTCAGCTCCAAATCTTACAGGTAATGAAGGTTTAGTTATGGTGATGAATGGTCCAAGCTCTTGATGGATGGATTGACTTTCTAAAGAAAATAATTGTTGTTTTTTTTTTTTTCACAAATAACAGATGAAGAAGATAGTGATGGAATATTGTGTGGTTGCAAGAGTTTCTGATTGGTGGAATATAAAACACATGGATTCCCTCACCATTATTAATAATGTTAGAGAAATACACAGTTTTAGCCTCTGTAATGGCTTTCCTCTAAGAATTCAAGCGTTCTTTATAAATGGCTGCATGTACAGAAAGAGCTGTCAGTCTTTTTATAGAGACATTCTGATTGCCTGTCATGTGCTTTCATGGCGTGTAGTTCAGGGATGAACCAGGGTGACGAGTGTGTAAAAGAAACAATGTGTGATTTTAACAGAACAACCTTCTCAACTTTTCTCTGTTTGCAGGTCATATCTTACTTAGCATAACCCTTGTCATTTACTAAGGCCGAATTTATATGATGGCACAACTTACAGGTGGGCCGAGTCCTCAGAGATTTATTGATCACTGAAGAAAAATCAGACACAGTATAGAAAATTTCAGCCAGTCTTTAAAATGAAGAGATAAGGATTATTCTGCTTTCCTCTGCATATAAAAGTCAATTAAAACACTCAAATTATTTTTAAACCGTTCAGCAAAAATCACACCAAGTATTGAATATTACGTATCTCAGCACTATAAATGTTCATTTTAAAGACTGCTGGTTATTGTTTTCTGTACTGTACATTTATCTGCATGCCACATGTATTTTCAACTTTAATGTATTTAATTTCAAAATCCAACACATCAAAAGGTGAAATGAGAGTTGTAAATGGAATACCTTTATAAAGCATTGGAAATTTAAAAATTGAGCTAAAGAAATCAATGCAGACTATCACTGTGAAATTCGTATTTTATAAACCATGCCCACCTTATCTGGGAGATTTGATTCTTCTCTTGGTGACTTTGTCACTTTTCTGTCTTTTTCTCTCTCTCCAGAGTCTTCTCCATTATTGTTTTCATTCATTCTCAGAGCCGGTCTGTTTCTTTTGATGTTTCTGCCGGTACTTGTCGTTTATCAGATGACTGAAGGTGAGTGGGCAGCACATACCCTCACACCCCACTGGGTGGCACTCTTTGTTTAGTGGTGACCTCCATTCTCAGTGAAGCAGCACTGGACTTGAGAGCAGAAGAGACTGAAACACTGGAGCTCAGGGTCTCAATGACAAATATTTTGAGGGGAGAAACACATGGGGGTCTGGAAAGTGGAAGGGTTTTTTAGTCAGTAGCTTGCATAAGAGGCCCTTGCAGAAAAAGGTAAAGAACAGATAAATAAAGGAGACGCCAAAGAATAAGTTGACAGTAACTGCTTTTCAAGTGTCCCACTCTGTACTTCTGTAAGTTCAGCTTCAATGTGTTCTTCAGAAGTAATTACACACTTACTGTTAGTGCCACTGTGTCCATTTGGTTGCTCCTTTGCAAGTTGGTTTAAGTTTTCTTGGATGTCAAAGAACATCTTTGTTTTTAATTTTTGTTTTTTATCTTTTTAAACTGCAGGTTTTTCATGCTTTGATTGTAAGAAGGCCAGGTGAGTCCTCCAAGATAAACTTATGTCAGTTTAAATAATCAAAGTAATCTTATCTGGCTATGAATGTTTTGTTTTCTTTATAGTGATAAGCGGCCAGTTTTATAAATATGAACACAACTGTAGTGAACATGTGAGGCTGGGTTAGAAATTAAAATTGAAAAGTTAAGAACTCATTCATTCACTTTCTAACTATTTAGCCTGTTTAGTAAATGAAAGGCACGAGATGGAAACCAAACCTGGACAGCACGCAATGGTACCACAGGGCAGGGTCCTGCACAAACACACACATTCACACTTCCACTTGTACAATAAAAATTTCCAATTAACGTAACACACACAATTTTGGAATGTAGTAGAACAGCTGGAGTATCACAAAGAAAGCCAACAGACACAGAAAAGGACCATGCAGACTGCTGAGGCTCAAGGGTTGGGATTTAGGCATCAGCGCTAATCTTTGCACTGAAAATTTCTTAAAGACTTTTTTTTTTTGATTTTATTAGTTTTATTAAAATCAAATAAAATTCCATACAAGCAAGTCAAGTTTTATAAAACTCGGTTTGAATCAAATCGACCCCACGCATGTAAAAGAGAGCTAACCCAACAGAGTAAAATTTTAATAGTAGGAAAAATACTGTAAGTAAATAATTAAATAAATAAATAAATAAATAGTGGAAGAGAATCCACTTACTCAATTTAAATGCTTATTCTAAAATATTATTGATTAAATTCTGTCAGGTTTTGAAAAACGTTTTGTTACCTGATCCTTTAAGTGAGAATTTGATTTTTTCCAATTTCAGATAACATATAACATCAGTTACCCACAAGAGGTGAGTTAGGATTCTTCCAGTTGAAGTGGATGAGTCTACGTGCTAGTAGTGTAGTAAAGGCAATCACAGTTTGGTTGTCCCCTGTGAGCCCACCAAACACAACTGTTAATGGATTAGGAGGGATTGGGACACCAAGGCTGTCTGAAAGGCATTTAAAAATTTTTGTCCAAAATGATGTTAATTTGGTGCTCATCCAAAACATGTGGCTCAGTGAGGCAGGAACTTGATTGCAGCTTTCGCAGGTTGATCCTGCCCTGGACACATTTTGGACAATTTTAAACAAGGCAGATGTGCTCGATAGATAATTTTAAGTTAAATAATTGCATTCCTTGAGAATATGAGCTTGAGTGAATTCTGTGCATTTTTGCCTTTCCACAACTTTTCTTGAAGTGTTGAGTCAGAGATCCTTCTCCCACTGTACTCTGGGATCTTTGAAAGGGAGCGACGTTAAAATGGATTGATATATAACAGAAATGCTGTTTGAGTCCTCAAGTAGGTGGGAGGCGAGGAAAACTGGGCAGGTTTTATTTAGCAAAGTTTTTAATTTGAAGGTAGTGAAAGAAATGTGTTGCTGGAAAGTTAAATTTGGAGTGTAGTTCTTCCTAGGATATGAAGACGTGGCGTATGTACAGATCTCTAAGTGATTTATTCTCAAATGTTTTCCAGACATTAAAAACTGTGTACGTTTGAGATTTGGAAGAAGGTGGTTCTCGTGCAGAGGTATCACAGATAAAAGCTTCTCTGTCTTGAAGTACTTTCTACATTGGTTCCATATTCTGAGTGAATGCAGCACAATTGGGTTATTAGTATATTGGTGATAACATGTATTTACTGAGGTACAAAGCAAGGAATATAAAGGTGTACTGCAAGATTTTATTTCTATTACATGGCCAAGCCTGTGTATGGTCATCTATTTGTGTCAATGTCCAGGTTTGTATAGCTTGTATATTTGCTACCCAGTAATAAAACTGAAAGTCAGATAGAGACAGGCCTCCTACCGCCTTAGGTCTTTGTAGTGTCACCCTTTAGATGTGTGGATGTTTAGAATTCCAAATAAATGAGGTTATGATTGAATCTAACTTCTTAAAAATGATTTATTGAGGTATATTAGAATGCTTTGAAGCCAAAGTGAAATTTAAAGCCAAAGCGAACTTTATTGTCATCTCAACCATATACAAGTATACAGATAGACGAAATTGCAAAGCTCAGGGTCCACAGTGTAACAAAAAATTTAAAAAAAAAAAAAATTAAATTAAAAATAGAATTAAAATTAAAGTTTAAATTTAAAATTAAAATTAAAACACAAACAAGACAAGTCATTGTGCAAAGACAAGATTGATGCAATGTATGGTATTATGCAATCTAGATACATAAATATAGTCAATAAATATGTAATATAATAAATAAATAATAGATATAGATAATACAGAAATGATCAGTGTATGATAATAGTTGTTTAAGACGTGTAAACAATGACAGGTCAGAATGTTTCAAAGAATGTCAAAGTGCAGTGTGCAAAATCCTTAAAGGTCAGTATGAGATTTTCTGTTCTTCTCTACATGACACTCGTCTTTGCAGGAAAGTGGCTTGCATGTATACAAGTTCTGTTTGAAGAGGTGGTTGAAAGTGTGTGGAAGATCCTAGGGAGCAGCATGGTGTTAAGGAGTCTGATAGCTTTGGAGGTAAAAACTATCCTGCAGCTCTGGCAGATCTGGCTCTGATGCTGCAGTATCTTCTCTTGGATGGCAGAAGTGTGAAAAGTCCATGTGAGGGGTGTAAGGGGTCCTGCACAATGCTGCAGGCCTTGAGGACACTGCGTTTGTAAAATATGTCCTGTAGTGAAGGGAGAACCACCCCAATAATGTTCTCTGCTGTCTTTGCTATTTTTTGCAGGTGCTTGCGTTCGGATATGTCGCAGTATGTCATACCAGACAGTGATGCAGCTGGTCAGAACACCCTAAGTGGTGCCTCTATAGAACATGGTGGGGATGGAAGGGGGAAGACTTGCTTGCTTCAGCCTCCTCAGGAAGTGTAGTCTCTGCTGGGTTTTCTTGATTAGTGAAGAGATGTTATGCGTCCACGTAAGTTCCTCAGTTATGTGCACACCGAAGAACTTGGTACTCCTAACAGTCTCCACATCGGTGATGAGTGGGATGTGGGCAGGATGAGATTTTCTGAAGTCCACAATTATCTCTTTTGTCTTGTCGACATTGAGAGATAGATTGTTGTCTTCACACCATGCGGACAGCCGTTCCACCTCATCTCTGTATGCTGTTTCATCATCCCTGTTTATCAGTCCCAGCACCGTCGTATCATCCGCAAACTTGATGATGTGGTTTGTGTTGTGTGTGGCTGTGCAGTCGTGAGTCAGCAGGGTGAAGAGCAGTGGACTAAGCACACAGCCCTGTGGCGCTCCAGTGCTCAGTGTGATGATGCTGGAGGTGTTGCAGACCATACGAACTGACTGGGGCCTCTCTGTCAAGAAGTCCAGGATCCAATTGCAGAGGGTGGTGTTCAGGCCCAACCTGCTCAGTTTTACAACCAGCTTTTGAGGGATGATTGTGTTGAAGGCAGAGCTAAACTCTATGAATAGCATCCTGACATATGAGTCTTTTTTATCCAGATGTGTCAGGGAGAGGTGAAGGGAAGAGCATATGGCATCCTCAGTTGACCTGTTTGAGCGGTATGCAAACTGAAGAGGGTCAAGGGAGGCAGGGAGATTAGTCTTTATGTGTGACATGACTAACCTTTCGAATGCACTTCATGATGATTGGTGTGAGTGCAACTGGTCGGTAGTCATTCAAGGATGTCACTGATGACTTCTTCGACATAAGTCTTCAGCAATAGAAAAAGAAACTTGGGAATTATATTGATCTTGACAGTGTTAATTCTTCCAGCAAAAGTGAGATGAAGGGTAAACCATCTATGCAAGTCTTGCAGACAGCAAACCATTGTGGATGAAGAGTTTTAGATTTACTTGTGATGTATACAGTACCATATTATCTGCATATAATGAAATTTTCTGTTCAAGTCCTTCTCTGATAATCCCTTTTATCTCATAAGCATTTTCAAAGTGAACTGCCAGTGGCTCAGTGGCGACTGCAAAAAGGGGCATCCTTTTCTAGGACCACGTGGGTGAATATATTACATTAAACAGCGTCGAAGATTGACGCTTAAACATAAATGTTAAAAATGACATATTCTCAGTTTTAATAGAAATTGGTCACTGAAATTGTATTCAATGATCTTGAAATGGGCAGCACTGCGTGGGTTTCCTCCGGGTATTCTGGTTTCCTTCCACAGTCCAAAGACATGCAGGTTATTTGCATTGGCGATCCTAAATTGTCCCTAGTGTGTGCTTGATGTGTGTGTGTGTGTGTGTGCCCTGCGGTGGGCTGGCGCCCTGCCCAGGGTCTGTTTCCTGCCCTGTGCCCTTTGTTGTCTGGGATTGGCTCCAGCCGACCCCTGTGACCCTGCAGTTAGGATATATAGCGGGTTGGATAATGGATGGATGATTCTGAAATAATCTAAAACAATAACTTACTTGGTGATGTTTAAAATCTGTCATTTTTAACCTTCTGGGAGTGTCCCTTAGAGGGCAAGGTCCATTGTCAAAGATTCAGATATGAAAAAAATGATCATATTTATAATCAACAAAGCCATAATATACTATGAAAAAGCTATGAACAAAACATCATTTTGCACCAATCAAGCTACAGATAAATAGTGTGACCCTTAACACACCCCACATCTTTACAGATGGAAAAAGTCTTGAGATATGTAGATAGATTTAAAATGTTTGGCACCACATCTTATCATTACGTAGCAACTTCCTATTTGTAAATTCGACAGTTGATAAATTGTATTGATTTCTTCATCTCCAAGGTTAAGGCGCTGGCACCTCTTTTTAAACCACACAGAACATTCCCCTTACATAACTCCCTAATAATATCTCACGTTTCTCATTACCTGCAGTCACAGCACGCTATCTGCTGGCTTCTGTTTGCCTACAGTTTGTCTTGCTTTACATTTATTTCCACTTTTGAGGCTCACCCAAACACAACAACTCTTGTGGTTGCAAGTATCAACTCTAAACGGTGGCCACTGATTGTTCTATATAGCATTCCACCAAATAAAAACTCAAATGGTAAAAATAAGATAAAAGTATCATGTCCAGCTTCAGCGCATTGAGCAGATGGCAAGTTTAAACCTTCTCTGTCCTCCTCTATGCTGTAAATGCAGTTTGACTCCAATACTTTTTTAAATTTATGTTTCTTGTAGAAAAGAACAGAAGGGAATGGATGTGAAAGCCCCCGGTGGTGGGACTGTCCAGATGGAAGCATTCAATGAAGGAGGTAGAAAAAATGTAATATAATTTATTCTTAATGAGTTTAAAATGTCTGGTTTATAAGCTCACAGATCAAGCAGATCAAGTCAATTTAAGGAAGAATAAGTTGGAAACTGAATACTGCAGCACTTGTGATGCACATACAATATGCAACAACATAGATGCTTCCAAATTACAAATGAACGCCTAATCGTATAACATTCACATTTCTTCTCCATGATGAGATTAAGGTGTTTTTCATTTGTGTTTTAAACAAAACAATGTACTCGTTGGCCAAAGACCTTTTTCAATTTCCTCAACTTTACCTGGGAAGACAGTTTCGAACATTAATGGTGTTAACCTGGGAAACTTCTGGTTCACTCTGGAGTGGGAGTCTGAGTAAATCTCATTAGAGTCCTAGGGTTGATATCCCAGCAGTCTTCCAGGCCACAAATGTGAAAGAAACTACCAGTTGAGCAGCAAAACACATGAGGAAGGCACATCAACCGAATGAAGCGGTCAGTCAGGCTCTGTGTGTTTCCATTATATGTTGGGACACTCAACACCTGGATTATCATAGCGTCTTTTAATATATATACATTCTGTGAAATATTAAAGTATGAGATACGTATTCTTTGCATGCATGCCTATGCTCTTTGGTGCTCTTAACTTTTTTTTTTTTATTCACCAGAAGATTGTACAACATCTAACAATGATGATCTCTACAACAATATTTGAAATTGAACAGTAAATACTGTAAGCAGGGTAAGTCTACTGCAGCCTTACAGCTCATCACGCTCACTTCATCAATTTTAAAAGTGTTATTTTTCTGGAATTGTAATCTTTTTTTTGTGATCATTATACTAAAAAGCCAAACCACTGTTTTCATTTCTTCTAAACAGCAGGACAGACCACCATCTCCCAAAAGTCTGTTTATGACTGAGACTCAAGTAAACCACATGAATCTTAGTAGGCACACCTGGTTTACATGCTGTGGCCGACTGTGGAAATGACAGTCAGCTTGATGAATATTTGGGCCGCATGACAGTCCATCCCATTTAAAACATAAGAAAAATAAATTAACATATTCCCATCTTTGCATCATTTCCCAGGCTAGTCAGCCAAAAGATAAAGGGAAAAATCACAATAAGTTTGCAGGAGTTAATGTTTTCACGAGCTCCATATCACAGGTAGTCTGTCAGCCAAATGATGCCACCATCTGAGGATCCGGAGTCCTGATAGTCACCGAACCGGAAGGGGCAAAGCCAGGTAACCTCACTGGGTGGCTTCTGGTTGCTGCTGGGAGAATCAGAGAGAACACAGTTAGTGACAGCACCCCTCTCGTCTCGATGGGTCATTACATACCTCATTGGAGCCCTGGAGGAGGTCCTCGATGATCTTGCGTTACATATGCATTGCAATGTGAAGCCCCCCATTGTTTAAAAGTATGGATAACCCAGAGCTTTACAATTCAAATCAAATTCCACTTCCTCAGAAAATATAACAGTGGACAGTTAAAGTTCAGTTTTCAGTCCACTGCCATGGCCCTTCCCCTACACTTTCTTCTCTCAGTCACAACTACTGACTGTGTCTTTCTCTGTTTTGTTTGACAGAAGTAACGCATTGTGCTTTCTGACATCACAACTGTGGACTGAAGCCATCTTAGTGTCTTCTGCTTGTGAAGCCATTCCTTTATTTTTAAATTGGCCCTTCTGATCTGCATGGAGGAGCAAATTGGATGTGCGGTGTCTCAATTCTGGTGAACAGAAGTGATCAGTAAATGAAAAGAGGAATTCAAGGAAAGAATTTTGTTAAAAAAACATCTGGTGCCATGCAAGTGATAAAGTCTTTCTGCCCAAGTCTCTTCAAAACAGCCAGGAGTCGAGATCCAGAGGTTCCCAGGCTGCTTCTTTTAACGACACTGTTAGAGGAGCCATTACACCAGCACAATTGTCACAGTCAATCGTGTTTCAGTTCCTTTAAGACTAAAGATGCTCAGTTCTCTTCACCTTATGTTAAACGCTTTTTACATTTTTTCCCAAATGTTATTTATTTGACATGAGACCCTCCTTATTTCTTTGATGTTTCTGACCCACTTTGTCTATGCAAAGCTGAAGAATTCAGGCCAATGCAGCTGCCCCGTTTTCTCTTTCCTTTGTCTTATTGCTTTGTATGGCTGATCAAACAGTTCAGTTCCATATCCCCCTTTTAAGCCACTGTTAGGTTTGTAAACTCAGGGTTCTTGTTGATCCAGTGATGGACATGGAATATTTGAGATAAATTAATAGATTTTTTGCTTAGTTTCTGTACTGCCCAATTACCCTTTGTTCCTTGAAATGAGCTAAAAAAATAAAATGTATAATTACTATAATCTCAAGTGTTACTTATCAAAAGGCATGTAAATTTAAAATGTGAAATTTATTTTTTATATTTTATTATTAAGAATAACTGTTTTTATGAAACTTAGCAAATGGCATCAAACTTTGAAACTATACAAACATCACCAAACTCCTTTACTTATCTGCATATTCAGTATATGCATATTGTATATTGTAATTATGCTTTCATGTTGTATATTTTTCATTGTTTTTTCTCATATTACTTTATAGGAAAATTAGTTTATGGAGGAGCTGCATATTGAATTTTATTGTACCATCCAATGACACTTAAATTCAATTCAATTCAGTGTGCATTTTTCTAATCTACGTTTTGCACATCGCCAGTGATTTCAAGTGTAACACGATTACGTTTACTCTCTTGATAATTAAAGCATCATTCCTTTTCCTGTTTCTGTTATTTAAAGTTTGGCTATTACATTGTACATTTTAGAAAAAAACAAACTATTCCCGTATTTCAATATAGAAAGTGCATCCTGTACAAGTTTTAAAATACAGCTAAGCAAATACTTACTGTAAGTCAGAATGTTTAATGTGACTTCTTAAAATATAAATGTGATTATAAATGACTCTTTCACAATGTGTTGCAGCAACACTTGTACAAGAGAAACTTAAATAAGTGTAATTCAATTGATCCATCCATTTTCTAACCTAATTATCAAATTCATGGTTGTGGAACAATGACAACTGTCACATTTTCAAAGAACATAATATTCTAATGGCAACTTTACCCAATTAAAGGTGCTGGACAGGGCAGCTGGAACCAATCCCACCCCCAGTCATGGACAGGGCGTTTGTCCATCGTAGAGCCCACTGACACAAACACTCACAGTCCTACAATGTGGAATGTATGATGTGAGAGGCTGTTAGACACGCAGGTTAGAAAATGGATGGATTGGCTTCTGTTCATTTAGCCTTTTCTTGTACAAATGTAATGTAAGTTTTTCTGTTATGCTGTGAGGTGTGTGTTTTATGTATTTTTAAAATGTGGCTCTTGTCACTTTCTCGTTTTTATGTCTAGGGCCTTAGGTAGGGTGCAGTAGGGAGGGTGATGAATGGAGGTGAGAGGATGCTGAGGTGTAGGGATAGGACAGGCAAGGGAGGTAATTTGAGTGGACCCTGAAGTGGCTTAGGGCCCCCAAGGGAGTCCTCTAACATGCAATGAGAAATCTTCAGGATTTCCCTTTGAAGCATAGCATCTGCACACTACAACAACATGGTTGGAGACCACCCTAATGGGGGTCTCTGAGGCTGTAACCTTCACTTAGTGCTGACACAATGCGAGGAGCAGCCAGTTTATGCTCTGCACTCCATGTGCTCAAAAGCAGTCTTGTATTAACTGCGACCCTTAGAGAAAAACACGCAAGTACTTCAAGTAATTAAAAACATAAAGGTAAGGACTTCCCGTCACATGTAGGTTCTCGTTCTCCATCTTGTTCTCTGGCCGCTGCCTTCAAGTTGTTTTTGCACACATGAGATCATCTCGTACCTTTGAATGAGGTGCACCAGGTTGACGCACATGTCTTCATTCAGAAACGCGAAATGTCAAATTCTGATGGGTTGCGAATTTACTTCTGTTTATTTTTCCCACAAGGTAGGCAGTAGTGAAGACAGTCCTGTCGATTTTAATGTTTCTTTTTGTTAAACATGATGTCCTGTTTCTAACTCCTCCTGTGAACCAGTTATTGGTGTTGCTCTATTTATTAGACTGCCAGGGCTGGAAAACTTTCCTCTATTTAAACTCATAGATGACGGGAGGAAGGTCTCAATTGACCGCACTCTGGACTGGTGGACGAGTGTTTGGCAAGAGGCTGAGACCTCGGGTATTAGAGCAGCTCTGTGGCTCAGTGGTAGGCTGTCAGTAGGAGTAACTTTACCTCCTTTAAGTCAGTTTTGGCTCCTGGTTTTCTTTTTCTTGGAAAAGCGTAATGTATAAATATTGTTCAAGGCATTGAAATGTCGGGGTTTACAAGAAGTGTAGCCTTGCTATTTTGTTGGATTTTTCCACCCATGTTTCTGTCTGAGGATTGGATTTATGTTTATTAGAGACTTGGGTTTAGTGTTTTTGGAATTCTTTTCTTTAATTGTTTTTTTTTTCCACTGTAAATATTTTGCACCTAAACCAAGAACTGCACAGGATTGTTGCAAATAAAATCATCTTCTTTATAACTCCTTGACATCGCTGTCTGTCTTTTGTGTTCACCTGTAGTCCCAGTTGGCCCAAACTACTACCAGCACAATTGCTTTCTACAGGGTCCTCATCTTTGTTGCAAGAGTGTCAGTGTTTGTGATGAACGTTACTTATTTAGTGACATTAAATGTAATAAGAGCTGATTTCTTAAGTCAAGAAGATCACATGTCTACAGAGAGTAAGGTTGGGAGTTTGTGCTGATAGCACGGTGTCACACGATGAACCACCAGGATTGGCACCCGAGTGCAGCAGGTGACATCTCAGCACCACAGTAAGACAGTGTGAGGGTTTTTATGGTGGATGAAGTGCCAATCCTGCCACCAACCCTCAAGTTCTCCCTGTAAGTTGGAGGACCTGCTCACTGAACTGGACGCAGATTAATGTCACAGCCAGAATGAAGCAATTGCAGGTTAATGGCCTTGCTCAGGGGCCAAATGGAGTCAAGTCACTTCTGGGATTTAATGGATTCAAAGTGGCAACCTTCTGATTGCTGGTGCAGATCTCTAACCTCAGAGCCACCAGTCGGCCCACAAGTCTACAAGCAAAACAATGAGTTGGCTCAGTTGATTCGGACAATTCACTTATTTCTGATTTGTCTTCAGTTTCTGCAAAAAGTAAAAACTTCAACTATTTAATTATTTGTTCAGATTTAGCCACTCTGCTCTTTTATGTTGTCCAAAGACACAGGTTGATTTGTTATAAATGTATGTTGTTTACAGCTTAGGTTAACAAAACATTTTAGATTAGAGTTATGAATAAGGTCAACATACAGTCAAATTTAATAATTTAGTAAAATATATTTTCTTTATTTATACAAGATTTTATTTATTTTCTTTCTTACAGTCAGGCCAATGTAAAACATGAACATTTGTTGTTATTAGAACAAAATAAAAAAGAGCTGACAGGGAGAAAAACTGTTGCAACAAGCATTGCTCCTACAGTAGCTGAACTTTTATTTTATAAGTAATAAGTATATTTTTACCATGAGGCCAATTTTAGAACTTAACAAACATCCGCAGTAGGAACGTCTTCATCTGTCACTTCTGTGGTCAGACATTCAGCCAGTGAGCAGCACGTCAGACAAAATGTAATGCAAGACTGAAAATCCACCAAAACACAGAGCTGACTCTCCTGATTTACTGGTCAGCAGTCCTCACTTCAGGAATGTGCAGATTATCTTCAGCCATTAATGTGACGCAGCAGAATGAATGTCAGATCGGCTGTCTCAGTCCACAGGAGAGCCACAGACTCTGAGAAGGTCTCAGCCAACGTCTTGCTTTCCTGTTGCTGTTCAGAGATTCAGTGCTGGGCTGATTACTTCTAACAACATCTCTGATGGTCCATGGAGATGTGGAGAGCAGTAAAAAAACCAAATGTCTCTTATTCTGATTTTAATATCAAAGATATTCTCACCATTACCTACAATTATACATAATTGTGTAAACCAGATTATGAGGAAATCAAAAATCTAGAAAAATAGTTATAATGCCACCCATGAGCCAATGTCAATTTGTTGAGTGTAAATTTAACAGATGATTTGGACTCAATAATATAGAATCAGTTCATCCACTCATCCCCATGTCTATGACTGACTTTAATTTATTTTACAACTTCTATACTGTTATATTAGTGTTAAAATGTCTTCACAGGCATCTCAGTGTCTTCATACATGTTGTAAGCACCTCATCAATTAGCACATTCTGTTCAGATATGTACTTTGTTTTAATGTATTGTCGTAGTCCTGGCTGTAGATTCTAACTGTCACCTTCACATGATGAATGCTCCAGACATGTTTTTCAGTGAGTTCAGATATCGACTGCCCACAGACTTCTGCTTTCTTGTCTGCAACTCCTTATTTCTGCCACCATTCTTCCTACTAATATATTTCTAACACTATAAGTATGTCTTATGTTAGACTCTCTTCTCTTCCTCTTACTGTTATCTAGCAAGGGCTATTGGGTAAGGTTTTTCTATTTTTCCTTGTTTTAAGTCTTCTGAGAAATGTTTGAATGGTTCTGGGTAGCCTGTGACAATGCGGGTTCTCGCCCCAGGCTCCTATCTCCGTTTTGAGAGCTCTTGAACCCAACACCATTGGTAATGTCACCGAATGAGCTCATCAGTGAAGACATCACAAAGCAAGGGGATGGTGCAAAAAAGTGCAAGAGTGCTTTAATTTAAAAACAGTCAAAACAAAGTGTTCAAATAAGTAGTGCAGTGCTTCAAACGTTATTGAATAAATAATGTATTAAAAAGGTAAAAATCCAAGGTGTTAAAACAAGGCTAAAACGAGATTAAATTCCTTCTAATGACATTGGGGTCACACCAGCCAAGCTCAGCTTCTTCCCAGTCTCTCCAGCTCTTTCAAGGTATGCTCATCGGGACAAACTTCAGCCACCACACTCCTCATACTACCGACCTCCGTCCTGGCTGCCTCCACTGGAGTCTGCCTGACCGCTCAGGGTCGGTTGTCCACCCGTCTTCCTTCTCGCACTCAAAATCGTCCCTCAGATCTCTAGGGCGGACTTGTCCCTGATCATACCCACTCTTCTATTAACTCAGTGGGCACAATCCTGTCCCACGAGCGCCAATCTCTCGATCCATCTGGGATTCCTGACTGCACTGACTTTACTCTTTCTCAGCTGACTGGCTCGTTCACTCTCTTTTCCCCAATGCTCTCTCTATGCCTCTTCTTTTTTTTTACTGTTCTCTTTTTTTCCTTTAGCCTCACGCTTTTCCTATTTATTACTGGGATGTGGCGAATAGTAACCCATGGCTTCAATTATGGATGCGGACAATTCCTCACCTGTGCACATAAGCAAGGAAACGTCCGCCTCACGCAGCATCCAGGAACTGCTCCGGCCACACTACAACAGCCACTCTTTAAGAAGCGAGTGGGGCAATTTTTTATTTAAAAACTGAGCTTTTATTTTGAGCTGTGGACCTGCTATATCACATAGCCCTGATGGAGGAGCAGCTCTGGATACAAGTGCAGAGATCATGAAGACTCATTGCAGATCATAAAGAAGCTGTGGTGCACCTTCAACAAAAACTAAACTAACAACCTTTAACTGAAGTCTAAGCACAATAGCACTATATGGAGCTGAAACTTGGCTTGTAAATAAGAATAACAACCCGAAAATCCAAATCTACATTGAAAGGTTCATGATAGCACTATTAAAACTATGATAAACTAACAAAATTATTAATAAAGAAGTGCATACTAAAACAAAGTAGGAGAATGAAAAAATAACTATGAAATAAAGGAAAGGCCATGACTGGTGGAAACCACACACTGCTGTAAGAAGACAAGAATTAGATTGGAATCCTTCATGGAGAAGATAAAGAGGAAGGCCAGAAAAAACTTGGAAGAAGATGGTGAAGATGAGGAAGGAAAGAAATGAGAATATCACAGAAGAGAAGTAATAAATAATCAACAAATGAGATGAGATGGAGGAAGATTGTAGAGGCCCTGTGCTCCATGAGGACTATGAACACACAGATGAATTCACTTAAAACAAACATATTAGAAATATGTGAAGAAATCAGAGTCTCAAGATGAAACACCAATAGACAGTGACTTGAGTCAGAAGACATGTTAGACTAATCGCTGCTTCACTATGGCACCCGGATACAAACATCAGAAGACTGAAATAAATTTTATTATATTACAAACAAAAATAAAAATGAGACATGAGTCACTCCTTACACGTTCAGTGTGGTTTTCTCGCTGAGCGCAGTGCACTGTGGCTGGCGTTCATTTCCTGAAATCTCAGGGACTGCAACTGAAATGCTGAAGATCTGAGACGTGAGATCAGTGGTGTGCAGTTTGGCTTGAGGATGAAGACCTTTGGCTTTTACCTCCTCATATGTAAGTACACTTATTGGTTTGAAAAGTTGCATTTACTGATACTGACTCTGTATTTAACATAAATATAAATTTTCTATAACAACCCTGACAAAATGAAGCATATGAAGAATATTATTTTCATCAATATCAATATATTTTAACATGTTACAATAGCATCCAGTGATAAATATATTACAGTATCTTGCACTATACTAACAAACTTTGAAAATATTTAAATTGTTACCATTTCTGTATACTGCATTATGTTTTCCAAAATATAAAAATACATTTCTTATATTGTATTTTAAAATACAAGGAACAATATCCAGTGTGGTATATTTTAGAGAAATTACAGTATATTTCTAAGATACTGTAAACAAGTTACAATATTCTGTATAATATAATGTTTCGTATACACTGTATGTTTAAATATAGTTTGATAAATAGTTGATCTGTGCTAAACTAAACTGCACTGTGACGGCACAAAGTCTAAACTCATTATAAATCTTTAAAAGTCAGTAAAAAACTTACAACCTGCAATGTTCTGTTATCAGGACAGCACTTGGTTTGTTAACTCAAATTAAGAGAAGTGGATTTCCAACAAATTGTATCTAAATTGTATCTTTGGAATTGTTTTACCTTCTTGCTTTTGATATCTTGAGTTATTGTTGTTGCAGTTGAAGCTTTAGATCTTAATGTGCTACATGAGAATCTGCGACATCACACTAATATAAGATTTGCTTAAGAGCCGAGTCTTTAACATTTCAGACCTGTTTTTATCTAAAATTGTTAGCCTAGTAGTAGTTTTATTAATCTTCCATTAGTAATTTTGAAACTCTTTCCATTTCTGCTCCTTAACTAACTACTTGAACAAATGTGTTTTTCTCAGAGAGGATATTCTGTAATCCACTGCGGCTCACCCTGCATCACTTCACTGTGTTAATTGTTCTAATTTTCTGTCTAACTTGAGCTCCTATACTAATCAACAAGGAAGGTGCATTTTGAAAATTCAAGCTGACACGATTAGTTCAGCAAGAAATCAATGAAAGTTAATACACAGACACAGCTGCCTGCTTGGACTGAGTTTAGTGAGTTACTGGGAGTTCACTGGCAGGACTGGGTTAAGTTTTTTTGTTTCATGTAAAAGTCAAGAAAAGTAAATTAGTGACGTCTGAAACACGGGGCTGGACACTCACTTTAGTGTATGTCTTACACAATATATTACAAACTTTATATATTTATGTGTGTGTGTGCAGTATGTTTATTTATATTTCAGAAGTAATCACAATAATAGATATTTGAACTGTATACATTTTACTTTATCTTGAAAGATACACCAATAAAAAAAAGCAAAAGTAAATGCATGTGATTATGTGTGAGATTCATTAAAGCAAACAGAGGAGAGACGCACAAAGTTAAAGTTTATGGCCACACTGGCACAGTGCCATTCCATTTGGTCCAGTGGTGATTGTTAAAACACTTCACATCTTGTAAACTGGTGCTGATGCCTTTGGAAACTGGAATCTTACATTAATATGACAGCAGCAACAATCAAGATGAAGTAACAGAATGATGCAGAAACAAAATGTTGTTAATTGTTAGATGTATTGGTAGGAACAGAATGTTGTCACCCCAGAGAGCACTGCTGTGTCACCTCGACTGGCCTGTCACCAGCTCTGTGGAGTTTGTGGTCAGATGACGATTTCCCAGGTCACCACATTCTTTTCCTCCATCACAGAGATGTTTTTTAACTCAGTTGATGATCCAAACTGGTCCATTACTGGGAAGGTTAGTTGTTTAATGTGTTGTGTGTATCAAGCAGAACAAGTACAAGTAGAACTGAACAAATGTGAGTTTTGTGATGTCTTGTTGTCACACCATGGCATCATTATTTCAATGTCCCTTGTGCAGTTGACCTCCATCTTCCCAATATACTATAATGGACTAAAGGGACTCCAGCAATTGCTTAATATAAAGAAAAAGTAGGAAAGAAACAAAATTGAGTTTGAAGAGTTTACTTTGTGTGCACTTCAGTCTGTCCTTGCAGTCAACGCTCTGCCCAAAGTAATGGAGAGTCTAGAGGCTCAGAAATAAGAGATGGCCTGATGGCTGAATGGACGAGTTCATCAAGTGTAAAATGAGGAGCAGGTCACCTTACTGAATCCAAACTCTGTGTTTTGACATTTAGGGAACCTCCTGATGATCTGCTCACCTCTGTAGGCTGCATACATCTGTAATTAAGATAAGGACAAATATAAAAAACGTATGTAAACTAAATAACAAATGCACAGCAATGGCCAACCAGCTATGGACCCCCAAGTCTGTCTCCTCCTCTCCACTGTCAGTGATTAACAGGGCGTTAGATTGTCTTGTCTGTTTATATATTTAAATGACATTCATTGTTTAGTTTAGTTTGTGTGTTTCTGTATGTTGACGCTGTGAACTTGGACCCGGACACACACAGACGGACATCTTAAATTCACCACACACTGTTTATTTACAATATTTACACAAATTAAAGTCACGTGCACAAACCCCAGTGCCTCTTGCACCGATCCCCCAATTGTCCAGGCCACACAGTCCTTTGTGCCTTTCTCTCTTGACCGCCTCCCGTCCTCTCTCCAGCTCTGTCCACTTCCACCCGACATCCACTGCTGACTGGAGGGAGACGGCCCCTTAAATGGGAACCCGGATGGGCTCCAGCTGCTTCCCAGCAATCAGTCCTGGCCACACCCCAGTGTGGCGGAAGTGCCGGCTGCACACCCGGAAGCCGTCTGTGTGTCCCCTGTCGTCTTCCCCCCAGCACTTCCTGGTGTGGCGGAAGTGCTGGGCTCCAGGGTTCCTCAGACAGGGCAGCCTGGTGGTGGCCACGGGTCCCTACAGGGCTGGGCTTCCAAGCCCTTTACCCGAGGCCCCCCACATAACCAGGGTGGACGCCCCCTTGCAGTCTGGAGGAGGCACAAGCACAAGACCACAACGTTTATTACAGTTTATTATGACATGAGCCTGCATTTAATGAAATCATTTAATGAAAAAAAGAATTAATTTGAAATGCACTTATTATGGTGATTATAGTACTTGTGGTACAATAAAAAATTATTATTGAAACAAGAGGCTCAAAATGGCTGGCATGAAAATGTAAAAAATGACGTGCTAAATTTTCAGAGGCATTACTTCTAAATGTTATTATGTAAGATTTCACATTTTCCTCTATTAGTTATTAGTTTATTAAAAAAATGTAATCATTTGTTCAGGTTCTGCTGTTTTATGTTTAATAAACAGAAACTCATTTTTCAAATATTTCTTCTGTTTACAAATTACGATAATAAAACATACCACAAGAATATTTTGAATAAAGTCAACATAAAGTCAAATTTAAGAATTTAGTAAAATTATTTTATTTTTTTTAAAGATTTGATTCATTTATGCCCTTGCAGTCAGGCAAGTGTAAAACATGAAAATTTGCTGCAATCAGAGATCTGACAAAAGAGTTGGCAGTTTGTGAAGAGGTTGCAGCGAGAGTTGTTCCTGCATTTGCTAAACTTTGATCTAATAAGACATAAATATCTCTTTCACATGAGGCTGATTTTAGTTCTGAAGACAAACAGTTTTTTAATAAACTGCTTTGGCAGGAACATCTTCTTCTGTCACTTCTGTGGTCAGACATTCAGCAAGTGAGCAGCACATTAAAACAACTTTAATCTAAAACTGATAATCCATCAGAACGGGCCGACTGACCTCCATCAAAAGCTGCTCTCCTAATTTACTGGGTCAGCAGTGCAGACTTCAGAAGTTTGTAGATTTTCTCCAACCACAATGTGATGCAGCAGACAGAATGTTAGACCAGCTGTCTCAGTCCACAGTAGAGTCACAGATTCTGTGTAGGCCTTAGCCGATGCCAGGCTGTCCTGTTGCTGTTGAGTGAATCAGCGCTGGGCTCATTTCTTCTAAAAGTATCTCTGTTGGCCCATGAAGATGAGGAGAGCTGTTAAGTGCCAGTTATCCACACTTAAATATGTGAGTTATTCTTGAATTGAATGTAGGCAAGTGTGAAAGGCAGTTTAGGAGGATTTTGAAAATACAGAAAAATCTGTTCTGAGTATTTTATTGTACTGTGTATTGTATTGTATCTACTCCTTTTTTGACACCCACTGCATGCCCAATCTACCTTGAAAGGGGTCTCTCTTTGAACGGCCTTTCCTGAGGTTTCTTCCATTTTTCCCCCATAAGGGTTCTTTTTGAGAGTTTTTCTTTGTCTTCTTAGAGAGTCAAGGCTGGGGGCCTGTCAAGAGGCAGGGTCTGTTAAAACCCATTGCAGCACTCCTTGTGTGATTTTGGGATATGCAAAAATAAATTGAAATTCAAATTGAAACATTATTGTAATGCCAGCCATTGAAGAAATGTGAAATTGTTGACTGGGAACTGAACAACAGATTAGGACTAACAATGTCAGAGTACATGAAATACACAGCTGAGTGAGGGTCTGCTGCACCGCTGAGGCTTTATCAAACGTGTGAAGACACACCTGCTGTATCTTAACCTCCTGTTGTTTCTCATTTTTTTTAACTAAATTCTTTTACTGGTTTCATTCTTCAAATTGTTGAACTCCACCTGATGTGATACTTGGAGAAGAACACAAATCTCTTATTTGTTTAATTTTTTTCAGGCGTTCCTGTGTTGATGTCCTTAGCCCAACATGAAGGTACGTGAGAGGAGATTTCTAGTCTATAATCACACTGACCCTCTTGATGTGGTTGTCACACTCATCATTCTTGCTTATTCCCCTCAGATTGGTGTCTTTGTCCTTAACTGACAATTTAATTTGCTCTTTCATCAGGATCAGAAACTTCATTGTGTTGTCTTTATGGCTCCTTTCACACACATAGCTGTAGAAACTCTTTACTTAACCATGAAAGGAATTTAATGAGATTTGTTTGTTTGCCGTGTCTGCTTATCTCCTGGAGTTGGTGCCATTCACATTCACAGCACTGTGTCAGTTGGCGTTGGTCCTAAAAGGTCTGCAGAAGATATGTAGCCAATGATGTTTTATTGTTTATATCACTCTTTAAATGATTTATCCAACTTTTACTTTCTCTGGTATGCAAATCTTTAACATAATCTACTTTAGTAAAGTGGAGTTTGTGGGCCTCCTCTCTTTAATAAAAGTGAACCTTTGTTGTCATCAGACTCTTGTGTTCTTGACGTGGATTTGTAGAATGGAATTAATAACAAATTACTGACTGTTTCAGTTAAAGGATGGCGTTCTGTCATGGAGTGGGTAAGCACAACCACCCAGACATTTGCACTTTGGTAACTGGCAGCTGCCAGCCATTGACATCTGGAGACAGAGGCCCTCAGAAACGTCTTCTTTACACTTTGAGAAATAAGAGAAACTCCTGCACTTCAGCAGGTGGCAGCAGCTTTCTAGTGACATTAGCTGAGCCGTCACTCAGTGCCCACCCTGCCCAGCACTAAGGTGCTGCTGCACTCCACCTGCCCACAAATGCCGCCAAGTCAGTGCTGGTAAAGTCGTTTTCATTCCAAAGCCTTGATATCACCTTCTGATGATACGGTTAAGAATTAGTTTGCTTTTAAGATCAAATTAAAAATCTTCTGTTTTGGTGCCTTTTGACTTGATTTGTGTTTCTTTTCTTACACATGTACAGTACGTTATCACACGGTGAGAGGTCACATGTATGTTACTAATCTGCCATATCCATTGAAGATCTTTCCATTATCATTTCAAAAGACATTAAAAATAAATTGAAATTAAATTTCTCAGCAGGAATCTCACATTTCTTATGTCTTTCATATCCACTTACAAAGTTCTGCTATGAGAAACCTGAACTTTCAACTTTGTCTAAATTCACTAAAGCTGACCTGTTCTTGTGCTGATCATTAAAGAATCTTAAGTAGTGTGAAGAAAACAAAAAAAAAAAAGAAAGTCAGACCAAGCATCCTGCTGATAATCTTGAGCGACATCGAGGTCACAAAATGACAAAGACAGCAACTGAGGGTTGTTGTTAATCTGAAATGAAGTAAAGAATTGTGATTAAAATAGTTAGGTGACAGCAAGAAGAAGTAGAAGTAGCAGTAGAACTCTACGTGACCATCATCATCATCAAGCCCTTCCGTGAGAATCCTAAATCCAAAGAGGACTGTTTCACTTATGTTAGGTAGATTGCCCAGAAAGGACTGGAGGCTCTCATGGTCTAGAATCCCTACAGATTTTATTTTTTTCTCCAGCCGTCTGGAGTTTTTTTGTTTTTTCTGTCCCCCCTGGCCATTGAACCTTACTCTTATTCGATGTTAATTAATGTTGATGTATTTTGTTTTATAATTGTGTCTTTCATTTTTCTATTCATTAATATGTAAAGCACTTTGAGCTACTGTTTGTATGAAAATGTGCTATATAAATAAATGTTGTTGTTGTTGTTGTTGTAGCAAAGACTCATTTCAGTCAGAATGGATGGAAAACTCAAATTTTCAAATGTTTTAAATATTAGGTGATTTTAATGCGTATTTAATCATTTACTTTTCTCTATGCATATTGTTGTTTATTCTGATTTTGAATTCAAATTTGTTGTCGTGTTTTCTGTGTTGTGTTCAACTCTGCAAGTAATTAAATGTAATTAGACATTTTATGATGGGGTGTTTCTGGCTGAGAAGGAGATACCATCAGTATGGCACAGAGCAGGACTGAGTGCTGCAGATCACCTTCAGTAGGGCAGAGCTGGTCAGACAATAGCAAGGGTCCTGCACATCATAGGTGGGCACCACTAGGGGGCAGCATGACTTGAATTTGTCTGACATTTCCCAGAAGAGCAGCAGGCAGAGGTCTCAAGATGAGGATAAGAGTGGGCTAGCAGGATATGGAGAGACCTGGTCTTCTAATCAAACCAGGGAGGAGACATCAGGTGGTAACAACAACAACACAATATCAGAACAGAACATACAACAATAGGTCATGTTGTCAGTCTTGTAGAGCAGCCATTGAGAGAGTAGAAGCTCTGGAGGCCTCGTCCTTTAATGGCAAATGAAGACTGAGGTGTGTTGGACACCAGGAGACATTATATGGGGTTCTGGCTTGGTGTCTGTGAAGCAAATGAAAGTCTAAGTGTTATCCTTAGTTATGGCCCAAGTGCGTCAGTAGCTACTTGAAAGTAAAGTCAAGAGGATAGTGAGAGGAATACTGAAGTCACCAAAGAAGAAGGAGACGTCAGCGTCTATGGTGTATAAGAAAGAAATGTGAAAAGTAATGGGAGCATTTTCTTATGGTAGTTACTGGGTTAAAATTGGAATATGTAGATGTGGAAAGGAACCAGTTTCTTTGATTGCCTTTATAATTTTGATCTTTGTGCTCTTTGTGGTCTCCATGTGACCATCCCTCCCTTGATATCTTAATAAATAATTAATAAAAGTGCAGCTCTGATTAACCTTTTCCATCCTTGAAGTTGGTCTGGCTGTGGACGGCTGTCACAAGAGCCCACTCTGCTGTCCCAGTACTTCATAATCAGGTCTCTATTCAGCATTTCTCTGAAGTGTTTGTATAAATCACTTTGCCTTTTAGTGTGTCGTTCTTTCCTATTTTTGTCATCCAAATGTTGTCAGTGATGTGATTGGACTCCTTCACTGAACTTCACAGTACATTTATTCAAATTGTAAATGCTTTCTAAAGTTCTTCATGGCAGTACTCACAGTGAAAGGGGCTCAATGATGGAGTGATGGATTGTTCAGTTATCTTTGTCAGTGAAATCGTCATCTGTGTTTCTGTCTCCTCCAATCCAGTTTGTAATTCTGATCTTTTTATTCCTCACAGGAAACAGAAAGGCAAAACTGACACTGAGGAATGAGGGGACACCTGTGTACATCGGAGACAAAGTGACAATGGAGTGCAGTGTTGAGGGCAGCATTACTGACTGGATATATCGCTTTCACAAAGTTGTTAACGGACACTTTGATCAAATTAAAGAGACCACTGAATACACTTACACCATCGAGTCTGTGAGTCAGTCTGACAGTGGAGAATACAGCTGTGATGTCTACAGAGCTGATTACCCTCAAGTCATAGGACACAACAATCGTGTTACACTGAATGTTCATGGTGAGTTTGTGACAAAGGGGGGTCAGCAGGGCACGATGGTCTAACAATGCAGAGCACAGCAGAGGGGCTTTCTCTCCACTTGGCCACTCTGTGCCTTTAGATGACAGGGGTTTGCTGTGCTGACAGTTTGATCGCTTTTATGATTTCATTCTATTTTTAAGAGTAGATCCACAGTTCATCTCCTGAAATGGCTATTCTCTTAATTTTTTTTTTGTTTGTTAGCTCATTCAGTCTCAGAAGAGCTGGAGACCCTGATATGTCACTAAATGTTTTCTAAATGTTTTGGCCTTTAGAAATGTATTTTGACTTTTTGTGTACATTTTTGTGTAGTTTTTGAAGCTTTGTTCTTCTTTTTTGGAGTCACATTTGGTCAGTTGTGTCATTTAAATGCTGACCTCGCACTTCTGTGAAATTTGGACAAAACATTAACATCCTGCAGTAAAACAATCAGACAGCTTTCATTTTAGTTAACATCCTTGCTGTCTACCAACGTCTGTCATGTCCAGTTAGTTTCTGGTAAAGTCACTTGTGCTGGTCACACTGTCACTACAGAGATGAAGTGTTTGAGCAGCAGAGAGACCACCGCAGTCATGGAGGTAACAGACTTGAGCATCTGAACCTCATGTCATATAAAATCCACAGATAGGACTGCAAACAATGATGTCTCCTCTAATTCACTGTCCACTCTGAGATGATCACCATAAAATATTGTTTAAGTGACTCCAGCTCTATCATGTATGGAAACACATTGACCCAAACACAATTAAATTCCATTAAGCTCCATTATATTCACTTTAACTGTAAATTTTCTGCTCCACCACGCAGGGCTATTCAAAGGTGCATTTGGACTCGGCCCACTTCTTCTTGCCTTTGTCCAGTCTGTCAATAATCTGTCATTGTGTGCCACATTTATGAGAAGGTGTGGTACGTCTGTTAATTTCTCTCAGGATCTCAATGAGCTGAACTGAACTACTGGCAGCAGAAAAGTCAGGATTGAAATCCTGATCCCTGTTGTCACTCATCAGTCCAGAGTGATGTCTCTGTTTTTATGTTCTGGCTAAGAGCTCCTCAAAATGTGAGCATTAGAGAAAAAAAGGATTTGATTTTAATGGTGATAAAACATTTTGAACTAAACTGTGGTGAAGGTGGCACATCAGCCTCAAGAAAGGAGACTCTCTGCCACAGCAGGCGCAGGCCATTTTCTTGTCTGTCGTCTTTCTTGAATGTTTAGCTGCGTCCAGGTGACTTAGTTTGGTGTGAAGCTCCTGACCCTTCGATGAATTCCAATGTTGAACTGTTGAAGTGTCAACTTCAGATGCATCTCTTCAAACAGGCGTTTGGGTATTGCTGCCATCTGTGTGTTTCTTTGTTTTGTATTTTGTTTTGATGTTTCATTTTAGTTTTGATTTATTGTTCATCGTTTTTTGACTTTGAACTGTGAACTTGCTTACTTTACTTTAACTCATGAAGACACATCACTGCAGTAATAGTGCGTAGTATTGTTCCCTTTTTATCATCTTATTTTAATATTATTCACCACATCTACTCAATAACTGACACTTTTTATTTTTCTTATCCTGGCAATTTCAGAGTCTGACTCTGTGATTTTGTTGTCTAATTTCTCTCTGGAATTTACAATTCAATAGGTAATTAGAAAAGTGAAGCGAACATTCATAGACAATGATGTGTGGCAGATGACCGTGTAACTACTACACAATGTACACTCACTGAACAGATTATTAGGAACACCTGCTGATCTATACAATTAACTAATCAGCCAATCATGGGGCAGCAGCACAAAGCATACTATCAGGCAGTTACAGGTCAGGAGCTTCACTTAATGATCACATCAAACACCAGAATTGGGAATAAATGTGATTTCTGTGATTTGGAGACAGAGGCCCTCAGAAGAGGCTCCTTTACACTTTGAAAAATAAGATAAACTCCTGCACTTCTGTAGGTGGCAGCAGCTTTCTAGTGACATCAGCTGAGCCGTCACTCAGTGCCCACCCTGCCCAGCACTTAGGGGTTGCTGCACTCCACCTGCCCACAAGTGCTTCCAAGTCAATGCTGGTAGAGTCGTTTTCATTCCAAAGCCTTGATATCACCTTCTGATGATAGTGTTAAGAATTAGTTTGTTTTTAAGATCAAATTAAAAATCTTCTCTTTTGGTGCCTTTTGACTTGATTTGTGTTTCTTTTCTTACACATGTGCAGTACGTGATCACACAGTGAGAGGTGACATGTATGTTACTAATCGGCAAAATCCATTAAAGATCTTTCCATAACAGTAGAAAACAATACAATACAATTTATTTTTTGTAAAGCCCAAAATCACACAGGAAGTGCCGCAATGGGCTTTAACAGGCTGTGCCTCTTGACAGCCCCCCAGCCTTGACTCTCTCAGAAGACAAAGAAAAACTCCCAAAAAAACCTTGTAGGGAAAATGGAAGAAACCTTGGGAAAGGCAGTTCAAAGAGAGACCCCTTTCCAGGTAGGTTGGGCGTGCAGTGGGTGTCAAAACAAGGGGGTCAATACAATACAATACACAGAACAGAACAAATCCTCAATACAGCATAAAAATAAAACTTTTAGAAGAACGGAGCAGAATTTAATAGTAGATGATATCACACAGGGCCGTTTGAAGGAATTTGGGGGCCCCAAGCAAAATGGACATGGAGGCCCCCCGCACGCACGCATGCAAAGGAACCACAGCATAGCCATACAGTTTAAATTCACTCACACTTTATATAAATAAAAAAGGTTTACAGTGCAAATACTGCTGTTACATATAAAGTGCATAAAATTTGAACATTTTCAACAATTGAACATTTGCAAAAAACACCACTGTACAAATAAACAATCATTAATAGAAGGTAAATTGACAGTTAATTAATCTTTAGTCTTTAGCTATGCATTTACTGAATGAGCACTGTGCAGCTGTTCGTCCGACTGTACTGTATTTTATTTTATTTTTCTAAACTGTTTTAATTATTCTTATTTCTTTTTATTATTTTAATTTCTTCTATGTAAAGCACTTTGAATTGCCATTGTGTATGAAATGTGCTATATAAATAAACTTTTTACTGTTAACAAACAATGAAATTATAATTAAATGTTTACTAATTATTAGTAGTGCTGTGAGTCGACTACCAATGCTTAAAAACATCCCAAGCTAATGTTTGATGCACAGAATTTATTGTGTGGTTTTCCTAAATAGATTATCACAGTGGAATAGTTAGTAGAGCATGCTATGCCACTTTCATCAAAACCTATTACAAAGCTACAGCAATGTCATGTCATTTATGTATGATACATAAACATATTTCTGCTAGCCTACCTGCTGCAAAATTGCACCATTTGTACAAGACAAGTAGAGCTATTTTATGTGTGTAATTTATCACTTACCACTGTCTTGTTTTTTCTTATCCTCCTCTTCCTTTCTCTTCTTCTTTTGGCTTCCTGAAGCATAATTCCGCTTCATGACTGCCGAGGAAGTTTGTATTTTGCCGGCAGCAGAGATCGCGTGGTTGGCTGGCTGCTGTCAGCAAGGGGCCCCCTTGAGGGGGATCCCGATAACAGTGTCATTGCACTTTACTGCATTCACTATCAATGGGGCGCTCACACAGTTTGTCGCTGCATTTTATTCTTAACCAGTCGTTGTCTTGGGGCCCCAGGCCAGCTCGGGGCCCCAAGCAATTGCTTGGTTTGCCTGCCTTGTCGCGACGGGCCTGATATCACATAACATGATTTGGATTTGTTTTGAGTCCTGGAGACCTCATCCATCAAGCCGCCTCCCCCATTTGGCCATTCCACGGGTGAAACAGCGCTGGGCCAGCCAATCCGATGAAAGGGCCCCTCTTTCCCATGATTCCTGCGATCCTCCATCAGGGATGACTTTACCATAGGCAGGCAAAACAACTTGGCAGGTAGGCCGTGGCACCAAGTGCCACATTTAAGTACCGAGATGAGAAACAGAATAGGTATGGGTTAGTATTCAATTCTAACTATCATGTTACTTATGTTTTAGTGCTAATGACTAACAACAGAGATGCAGTCTGTACAGTTAATCAGCAGGTCTAGTCAGGATATGCTAAACTGAAGTAGTGAGTCTTCAGCCGGGATTTAAAAGCTGGGACCGAAGGGGCATCTGTTATTGTAGCAGGCAGACCACTCCACAGTTTAGGGGCCCTGTAACTAAAAGCTCGACCTCCCACTGTTATTTTATTAATCCTTGGAATCCTAAGCAGACCAGCATCTTGAAATCTTAATGTGCGCTCAGGTTTGTAAGTCATGATAAGTTCAGACTAGTAAGCCGGACCTTGGCCATTTAATACTTTATATGTTAAAAAGAGGATTTTGAAATCTGCCCTAAAGTTAACCGGGAGAAAGTGTAAGGATTTAAGACCTGGAGTTATGTGTTAGTATTTTCTTGTTCTTGTAATAGTTCTTGCAGCCGCATTTTGGATTAACTGGAGGCTGTATAAAGAACAGTTTGAACAGCCAGTGAACACCGCATTGCAGTAGTCAATCCTACTAGAGATAAATGCATGAATTAATTACCATTTCAAAAGACATTACAAATAAACTGAAATTAAATTTCCCAACAGGAATCTCACATTTCTTATGTCTTTCATATCCAGTTACAAAGTTCTGCTATGAGAAACCTGAACTTTCAACTCTGACTAAATTCACTAAAGCTGACCTGTTCTTGTGCTGATCATCAAAGAATCTTCAGTAGTGTGAAGAAAACAAAAAAAGAAAGTCAGACCAAGCATCCCGCTGATCACGCTGAGTGACATCAGGGTCAGGGTCTGGCTGTGGACGGCTGTCACAAGAGCCCACTCTGCTGTCCCAGTACTTCATAATCAGGTCTCTATTCAGCATTTCTCTGAAGTATTTGTATAAATCATTTTGCCTTTTAGTGTGTCGTTCTTTCCTATTTTTGTCATCCAAATGTTGTCAGTGATGTGATTGGACTCCTTCACTGAACTTCACAGTACGTTTATTCAAATTGTAAATGCTTTCTAAAGTTCTTCATGGCAGTACTCACAGTGAAAGGGGCTCAATGATGGAGTGATGGATTGTTCAGTTATCTCTGTCAGTTAAATAGTCGTCTGTGTTTCTGTCTACTCCAATCCAGTTTGTAATTCTGATCTTTTTATTCCTCACAGGAAACAGAAAGGCAAAGCTGACACTGAGGAATGAGGGGACACCGGTGTACATCGGAGACAAAGTGACAATGGAGTGCAGTGTTGAGGGCAGCATTACTGACTGGATATATCGCTTTCACAAAGTTGTTAACGGACACTTTGATCAAATTAAAGAGACCACTGAATACACTTACACCATCGAGTCTGTGAGTCAGTCTGACAGTGGAGAATACAGCTGTGATGTCTACAGAGCTGATTACCCTCAAGTCATAGGACACAACAATCGTGTTACACTGAATGTTCATGGTGAGTGTGTGACAAAGGGGGGTCAGCAGGGCACGATGGTCTAACAATGCAGAGCACAGCAGAGGGGCTTTCTCTCCACTTGGCCACTCTGTGCCTTTAGATGACAGGGGTTTGCTGTGCTGACAGTTTGATCGCTTTTATGATTTCATTCTATTTTTAAGAGTAGATCCACAGTTCACCTCCTGAAATGGCTATTATCTTATTTTTTTATTTTTTCTGTTAGCTCATTCAGTTAAAGAAAAGCTAGAGACCCTGATATGTCATGTGACACCAGTAGGGGGAGTACCAGTCACCCAACTCGACTTAGACAGACGTAAGAGGCATACTTATTAAAGCACAAGTGATTTTTAATGTTCTTCTCTCTTTTCTTTTCTCTCTTGTGGGCAACGCCTTCCCCGTACACTCACTGAGCAGGTTATTAGGAACACCTGAACACAATTCATACAATTAACTAATCAGCCAATCATGTGGCAGCAGCACAATGCATAAAATCAGGCAGTTACAGGTCAGCAGCTTCAGTTAATGATAACATCAAAATCAAAGTGAACTTTATTGTCATCTCAACCACATACAAGTATACAGATAGACGAAATTGCGAAGTTCAGGGTCTACAGTGTAACAACAGGAAGTGCAAATAATAAATTAAAACTAGAATTCAAATTAACATTGTGCAGATAAGAAAAGGAAGTATCAGCTATATTGACGTGTAGTAAGCAATATGAGCATTGATGCAACGTATGGTATTTACAATCTAAATACATGAATATAGTCAATAGATAAGTAATATAAGAAAGAAAGAAAGAAATAATAGATATAGATAATACAGAAATTATCAGTGTATGATAATAGTTGTTTAAGACATGTAAACAATGAAAGGTCAGAATGTTTCACAGCAGAAGGATATCAAGAGTGTCAAAATCCTTAAAGGTCAGTATAAGATTTTCAGTTCTTCTCTACTCACACACTCGTCTTTGCAGGAAAGTGGCCTGCATGTATAAAAGTTCTGTTTTTAGAGGTGGTTGAGGACGTGTGGAAGATCCCAGGGGGCAGCATGGTGTTAAGGAGTCTGACAGCTTGGGGGTAAAAACTCTACTGCAGCCTAGCAGATCTGGTGCTGATGCTGCAGTATCTTCTCTTGGATGGCAGAAGTGTGAAAAGTCCATGTGACGGGTGTAAGGGGTCCTGCACAATGCTGCAGGCCTTGCAGACACTGTGTTTGTAAAATATGTCCTGTAGTGAAGGGAGAGGCACCCCGATAATGTTCTCTGCTGTCTTCACTATCCTTTGCAGGTGCTTGCGGTCAAATATGTTTCAGTTGCCATAGCAGACAGTGATGCAGCTGGTCAGGACACTCTCAGTGGTGCCTCTGTAGAACATGGTGAGGATGGAAGGGGGAAGACTTGCTCGTTTCTGCCTCCTCAGGAAGTGTAGTCTCTGCAGGGCATTCTTGATTAGTGATGAGGTGTTATGTGTCCACGTTAGTTCCTCAGTTATGTGCACACCGAGGAACTTGATACTCCTAAGAGTCTCCACATCTAAACCGTTGATGACGAGTGGGATGGGGGCAGGATATGATTTTCTGAAGTCCACAATTATCTCCTTTGTCTTGACGACATTGAGAGACAGATTGTTGTCTTCACACCATACAGAGAGCCCATCCACCTTATCTCTGTATGCTGTTTCATCATCCCTGTTTATCAGTCCCAGCACTGTCATATCATCCTCAAACTTGATGATGTGGTTGGTGTTGTGTGCGGCTGTGCAGTTGTGAGTCAACAGGGTGAAGAGTAGTGGACTAAGCAATATACCTCATGGGCTCCAGTGCTCAGTGTGATGATTCTGGAAGTGCTGCAGCCCATCCGATCTGACTGGGGCCTACTTCAATTCATAATAAAATGATTGTTATAACTTGCTCTTTTATTATATATTACAAGTTTTTAATAATGTATTTTTCATTCACAACGCATAGTGTTCTGTTGAGCTCAAACACGTACAGCTGTTGATGTTGTCAGACAGTAAGAGCCCAGACTTTTGATTTTCTTAGGTATAAACCTGCTGTTTCTATGACTGTTTATTGTTTTTCTTCTTTTTTTTCTTCACAGAACTCTTCAGTAAGCCCTCCCTGATAGTCCAGCCCAGTAGCACATTGTGGGAAAGTGATGCTGTGACCCTAAGGTGTCAGTCTGAGAGTCGAGTGCAGCAGACGCAACTGAGATACAAATTCTACAGAGATGAGGAACCTGTGAGTCAAAGAGCTTCAGAGTCGGAGTTCAGAATTCCATCAGCTCGACCAGAGGCGCCTGGCAGTTACTGGTGTGAGGTGGAGGCAGAAGGGAAGAAGATTGGGAAGAAAACAAGTGAGCGAGTGCAGGTGACCGTGAGAGGTGAGTGCAGGTGTCTCCTAACATGTGATATGTCCGTCATCTTAGAGGTGCTAATAGTCTAATTACACAAGTGGCACACACTAAATAGTGCAACAACTTGAAGTGATACCTCATGACTGAAGTCTCCAGCAATAATGAAAAAAGCCTTGGGGTGTGTCGCTTGCAGTTTGCTGATGATTCAGATAGTTCTCAGCTTAGCTTGGTTAGCATTTGTTTCCCTCGGCAGGTAGAAAGGCCAGCACCTAACCGATAAAACCTCTGTCAGCGGGGAACAGTGTCGCGCGACTGAGGCAGTGTTTGTACACCACTCTCTGTTCATATAAACACACAGTCCCCCCCATGGGTCTTACCAGAAAAAGGGGCATCTTTGTCCGCTCAGAAGATGGTCAGTCCGTCTAGCTGGATGGCCGAGTCTGTAATGTTTTCCTGGAGCCATGTCTCAGTGAAAATAAAGATGCAACAGTCCCTCATTTCCCACTGCTTGGCCCGTTGCAGCTTTAAATAATCCATCTTGTTGTCTAGCGATCAGACGTTCACGAGCAGAATGGATTGTATCACAGGTCTGGTGGGGTTAGTTTTTAGCTTTGTGCTAACACCGCTTTTCCATCGTATCTGCTTCGGATCGCTGCGCTTGCGTTTGCATTTGCGTTTGCTCCAGCTCAGCTTCTCAGGCTGCCGAAGTAAGCAAAGGCTGAGGAGTGTCTCTGTCACCTCGCTGGATATTTCAGCGCAGCTTCTTCAGAAATTCAGCAGGATTTGCCGCATGTAAATGTATGTCTGCGTACCACTATCACTTAAATCTACTTCTTTTCTTATACTAGTTGGCAAAGACGAACCAACATTAACACTAAACACTGCAGACTTGGGAGAGCTGTAAGCCGCAGCCTGCACGGGCGCAGCCATCTTGCTAATAGCCAAATCAAACAACAGAAAGGGGAAAAAATGTGATTTCTATGATTTCAACCGTGGTGTGATTGTTGGTGGAAGATGGGCTGGTTTGTGTAATTGTGTGCTTGCTGATCTCCTGGGATTTTCACGCATAAGAGTCTCTAGAATTTATTTAGAATGGTGTGCTTAAAAAAAACAAAAATCACCCAGTGAGTGTCAACTCTGTGGACAGAAACATCTCGTTGATGAGAGAGATCAGAGGAGAATAGCCAGACAGTTTTGAGCTGGCAGAACAGCTGTGGTAACTGAGATAACCAGCCTGTACAACAGTGGAGAAGAAGAGCATCGCACAAGATGTCAAACCTTCAGGTGGAGGGGCTACAACAGCAGAAGACCACCTTGGGTTCTAATTCTGTCAAGCAAGAACACACATCTGAGGCAGAAGTGGTCACTGGCTGACCTAAACTGGACAGTTGAAGACTGGAAAAAACGTAGTCTGGTCTGATGAATCTCAGTTTCTAGTGAAGCACACAGATGGTCGGGTCAGAATTGAACACCAATAGCTTGAATCCAAACACTCAACCTGCCTTGTGTCAACAGTCCAGCCTGCTGGTGGTGCTGTAATGGTTTGCAATTTTTTTTTCTTGGCACATTTTCAGCTTGTTAATTCCAATCAATCACTGCTTGTACATCCCTTAAGGCCACAATTAACCCATCTTCCAATGGCTACTCCCACCCTGATAATGTGCCACGTCACAAAGCAAAAGTCATCTCAAACTTCATTCCTGAACGTGACAATGTCTTTTCTTTTTTTTCTTTACAGAACTCTTCAGTAAGCCCACCCTGACAGTCCACCCCAATACCTCAATGAGGGAAGGTGATGCTGTGACCCTGAGGTGTCAGTCTGAGAGTCGAGTGCAGCAGACACAACTGCGGTACAAATTCTACAGAGACGAGGAATCTGTGAGTCAAGGAGCTTCAGAGTCGGAGTTAAGAATTCCATCAGCTCGACCAGAGACGTCCGGCAGTTACTGGTGTGAGGTGGAGGCAGAAGGGAAGAAGACTGAGAAGAAAACAAGTGAGCGAGTGCAGGTGACCGTGAAGGGTGAGTGCAGGTGTCTCCTAACATGTGATGTGTCCGTCATCTTAGATGTGCTAATAGTCTAATTAAACAAGTGGCACACACTAAATAGTGCAATGACTTGAAGTGATACCTCAGAGGGCAATATTTAGATGGAAGCAGAGTGTCAGATAAGCCATGCAGGATAGGATGAGAAGCACAGACATCTGGGAGAGACTCAGAGTAGAGCTGCTGATCCTCCGCATCGAAAGGAGTCAGTTGAGGAGGTTTGGTAATCTGATATGGACTCCTCCCTGGGGAGGTTTAATGGGCATAACCAGCTGGACAGAGACCCTGGGATGACGCAGGGTTCTAGGATTATATCATCAAGAAGGGCTGGGAACGCCTTGTTATCACACATAAACGTTTCCACAACAAAGATATTCACCACAAGCCTTTATTGAATTACTGCGCCATATCGAGAAGCATTCAACGACACATAAACATCATAGTGGATTACAACCTGCTGTTCAAGTTCACGGTATGGAGGGCTAACATGAAGATGGCGACCAACCAACTGTCCTGCTGTTTGCTGTACTTGACAATTAGGACAACTGAGCTGTGCGTAAAAGTGACATGTGAACATGAAGATAACTGGATGAAGACCTCTGTCTTCCCTGGCCACTACAGTATTGTTACTTCACTAAGTTAATAAACATTCTGTTATATGAAAATACAACCCTTAAAAAGTGCCTCCTGAGTTGATGGCCTCGTTACCCACATGTTGGTGTTGCTGTGACAAATAAACATCAGTTTGTTCAAATCCAGCAGCACCAGGCTCATCCCTTCTGATCGAGACAGCAGCATCTTCTACATCTTGTGAAACAACTTACTATTTAGACAAATCAGCAGAATATCAAGTTTAAAACACATTTTAATGAACATTCATTTGAGTTGCAATTTAAAAACTCCAGGGTACTGGTCAACTGTAAAGAAGCCTCCCTGTCTTTTGAAAAGTGAAATTGATGATGCCTGCAATAAATCTGAAAGACCTGACTAAAGGACTGGTGGCACAATGGCTGGTGCTTCTTCTCCAGATCTCGAGGGGCTCAGGTGTCAGTCCTGATCTGTTCACAGTCTGTGTGGAGTTTTCACCATTAATATAATTTTCATTCCTAGTTTTGCCCTATTCCTCTGATTGTTAACAGTGAGCGTGTGACTACGGGAAGGTCACAAATGGTCACAGTAATCCTCACACTTTCTAGAGATTTGGTCAGTTTGCTTGTTGAAAGTCAGTGTACCCTGTAATGGACTGGCACCCGCCCAGTCCTGAGTACTGAATTAGTCCTGATGGCGCTGAGAGGTTAAAGCTCACCATAACATTAAAACTGGACTAAGAAAATTCAGAGAATTGGTGAATGGAGGAAAGAGAGCCTCTGTGTGTGTGTGTGTGAATGTTTGCTCTGTGATGCATTGGTGTCTTGTGCGGGGGTCCGTCCTGCCTCGTGAGTGATGTTGTTGTAATGAGGTCAGTGCACCTTATTGAATGGAATAAAACGGCTGGAAAAATAAATGAGTGAATGTTTGCTGCACATTTAATTGAGAAAACTGAAAAGTAAAAAAATAAATGCAAAAACATACACATAATCAGAAATGATAAAATCTGCTTTTGTAGAAAGTGATTAAATGTGTATTGCACTACAATGGAAATATGAATTGTAAATTAATCAATTTGCGTATTCTTTGGAATATCTGGCTTGTATTTATTTTTATCCTTTTCTTGAATTTAGTCACTCTTTAAATTCCTATTTTTAATCACTCTAACTCTGATTCCCTCAACATAACATCTCACAAGTGGAGCTCATTTAATGGGTCAGTGGCGACATGTGAGGTAGAGAGGAACACGTCATCTTCAGACATTATTAATGTGAGGTTTTCAGTGTGTGGACTCGACCCGGACACAGACAGGCGGACATGTTGTTCTTCAACCACCATACGTTTATTTACAATATTTACAATTATTAATAATGGTCACACAGACCTAGTTCAGTGCACAATACCCCAAAACTCAGTCCTGGCCACAAATGCCTTCTCTTCGGGCCGCCGCCTCCACACTCCTCACGCTTTGTCCTTCCGCCCCGACTCCAGCCCTGAATGAATGGAGACGGCCCCTTTTATCCAGTTCCCGGATGAGCACCAGGTGTTCCCGTCATTCCTTCCTTGGCCACGTCCCAGCGTGGCGAAGTGCCGCTGTCCTCCCGGCAGCTCTCTGGGTATCATCCTAAATCTTCCCCCCAGCACTTCCTGATGTGGCGGAAGTGCTGGGGCAACAGGTCCCCAAGGCATTGGGGCGCCTCCTGGCGGTGACCACGGGCCCCTACAGGGTGGGGCTTCCATGCCCTGAACCCGTGGCCCCCAAAGCAACTAGGAAGGCGGCCCCCACGTGATCCCAGATGGGCACACGCCCACTTCCGGTCCTCCAAGGCGTCCCGGCTGGGTTGTCGCCCTTGGCATCCGTGACACTGCCCCACAGCCAGCGAAGACCACTCGGGAGAAGCGGCCCGTCCCGCAAGGGCAGCACACCTCCGAAGCGGGTCACACTCCTGGGTCGCCAAGGTCCGGCCCTGTTCTCCAGACAGGGATAGGGGCGGAGACGCCACCTGGACACCACCAGTTGGTGTCCCTCTGTGCCTCGCACAGTTTGCGCTCCCCCCTCTTACCGGCACCCCGGAGCCCACTCGTTCAGCACCCCTTCTGGGGATTCCACACCCCTTTGGTAGGAGCCACTCGCACCTCCGTGGCCTCCAACAACCATGGTGGCACCCCCTCGCCAGCGGAGAGTCCTTCCTGCAGACGCCCGTCTCCTAAGGGCAGGTTCCCAACGAAGTGGGTCCTACTGCCAGTCCAGGGTCCGATCCTAGAACAGATAGGAAACAAGGGGCAGAACCGCTGCCTAGACACCCTTTCCCGGCGTCCCCAAGTGCCATGCACTGGCAGCGTTCTCCCCTCCATCCGACACCTCGGCACTTGCCTGTTCGGCACCCTCTCCGTGGGTTCCGTGTCCCTCTTCTTGCTGGTTCCACAGACGATACCGCCTTCAGTCCGTTCATCCCCGCTGACTTCAGGGTTCCTCTCTGCCCCTGCAGAGGGCGGCCAGCTCTCTGACGGGTGCACCCAGCACCACGTCCCTTCCTATCAGAGGAATCGGCACCCAGCCTCTTATTCCTCCTTTCACTCTGGGACGCCATGACGTTTGAGACTCTTATGAAAAGAAAGCGCCTCTTTTCCCGCCTGGCTCCCCTACAGTGTGGCGCGAGACCGCAGCCAACCTCGGGGTGGAGGGCGCTTAGGACCCGGGGCACTTAGCAGCCCGTGGTCCATTCAGTGTCCTCACGACTCCTCGCCGCAAGATACAGCCCGCTGGCAATCAAGACCTCCTGTTGGAGGGCTGCTTACTCGAAGCTGTTCTTTGGCATCACAGCCATGTTCAGCAGACCCTCCTGCATGCTGTACGGAGTTGGCTGTACTCACCGCCTCTGCCGCATCGCCCGCTGGAGATTCCAGCCGCTACCGCCTCGCTGTCCCAAACGCCTTTAGTGCCGCGAGCGCCTTCCTCTCCAGTACCTGCACATCAGCCCGGAGGGCACGTAGCATCTGTAATAAACACTGCTCCGCAGGCCGGAACGCCTCCAGCTCCGCCAGAGCAGCCGGCAAGGACAGGCAGTCACCCGGCACGGAGCCTACCTGTTCGTCAGTCTCCGTCACTGGCAACTTCCTGTGGGCCTCCTTCTCTGGCCCAATCGGGACTCCCCCCTGCACGCGATGGACATTCCTTGGTCCCGCCTCTATACAGTCATTGGCGGGCACACAAGACACACCATCCAATCGCGTGCCTGTCAGGGGGAGGGACTTCTGGTCCAAGCGGCCATCTTGCATCCCCTTCTGCGGCGCGGCGATGTGCTTGCTGGCAGCCGTGTTGTTGCTCGCGCCTCGAGCTGCAGCGCCTCCTCCTCCGCAGCCCCTCGCAGCTGCCGCCGTGCTGCCGGAGCTCGCAGACCGGTATGCGCCACTGACGGGTCCGGTAGTCCCTGCCTGCAAAAGAAAAGACACGCCCGGCCCTCACGGGCCGGCTGCCACTAAGCAGGGAACTCACCTCCCCAGACTCGTCAAACCGAGGACACCTCCTCGGCATGGCCTTTCTCAACGCCATGCCGTCCTGGGCGCCTCCAGCAACGGCGTGATCTTCGGAGCCCGCTGCACTCCTGGTAGGCACGCCCGCCCGCATCAGGGAAATATGGCCTCCCTGCGGACCCCTGGCGGTCCGTGGGGTTCCTTTACCCCATGTGGGTGGGGTCCCCTGCTGTGCCAGGCCGTCCACAACAAAATTTCTTGTTACAGGTCCCCGCCTTGGACGGAGCATCCTGCCGACTACGCCAGATGTGGACTCGAACCGGACACAGACAGGCGGACATGTTGTTCTTCAACCACCACACGTTTATTTACAATATTTACAATTATTAATAATGGTCACACAGACTTAGTTCAGTGCACAATCCCCCAACACTCAGTCCTGGCCACAAATGCCTTCTCTTTGGGCCACCTACACACTCCTCACGCTTTGTCCTTCCGCCTCCCGACTCCAGCCCTGAATGAATGGAGACGGCCCCTTTTATCCAGTTTCCGGATGAGCACCAGGTGTTCCCGGCATCCCTTCCTTGGCCATGCCCCAGCATGGTGGAAGTGCCGGCTGTCCTCCCGGCAGCTCTCCAGGTATCATCCTAAATCTTCCCCCCAGCACATCCTGGTGTGGCGGAAGTGCTGGGGCAACAGGTCCCCAAGGCATTGGGGCACCTCCTGGCGTTGACCACGGGCCCCTACAGGGTGGGGCTTCCATGCCCTGAACCCATGGCCCCCAAAGCAACCAGGAAGGCGGCCCCCACGTGATCCCAGATGGGCACACGCCCACTTCCGGTCCTCCATGCCCCGCCGCGCCGCCCTTTGGCATCCGTGACAAGTGTTAAAGAAAAATGTTTTCAGCACATTAGCAAACATTTAAATAATTAACTCATTCATTCATTTCTGCCCAGAGCTTCAGGGAGTGAACATTAATATTGGGGGGCAAGACAGAAATCAGCCCTGGAAGGGACGCCAGCCCACCATAACAATGCAGATTGACGTGATACCCTGAAGGAAATTCACACAAACACATAATGGACACGTAAACTCAGAACAGAAGACATGACAGTTAAGAGCTGAACCAGAGCCAAGTGGTGGAAGGCGTGTTATTTGATCTGTACAAATGAATGCAGTTTACATTTTTTATTTTATTAAATAAAATCAAATACATGCATTTTTAAATAATACAATAACACTCTGATGTGGCAAGCATAGGATACCTAAAGTATGTGATTAAAATCATTAAAGCCAGTAAGTTTTTGTTATAAATTGCACTTTCTTCTGATCAAAGTTTTATTTCTTTCATTGGTTTTACTCGGAGCAGTGAAGCTCAGACTTGTACAGCAGGCAGTTTTGTTGAGTCAAACATCAACATTAAAGATGATTTTTAATTATTTTTTTATTGTGTAATTTTCATGATTATTTCAGTTACTTTTCCTGTTTATTGTTTTCTCCTCTCTTAATCTCCACAGAGCTGTTCACCAAGCCCACCCTGACAGTCCATCCCAGTACCACATTGTGGCAAGGGGACAATGTGACCCTGAGGTGTCAGTCTGAGAGTCGATTACAGGGGACACCCTTGAGATACAAATTCTACAAAGACGAGCAACCTGTGAGTCAAAGAGCTTCTGAGTCGGAGCTCAGAATTCCATCAGCTCGACCAGAGAAGTCCGGCAGTTACTGGTGTGAGGTGGAGGAAGAAGGGAAGAAAACTGAGCAGAAAACAAGTGAGCGAGTGCAGGTGACCGTGAGAGGTGAGTGCAGGCGTCTCCTCCACTATCTGTGTGTCTGTCTCTGTCTTTCTCACTGTTTGTCCTGACTTCAACCATTTCCAGCTCTTTCCAATGACATTAAGATAAGAAAAAGAATAAGCCATTCTGAATATTCTGTAGTTGTGCATGTCATGTGACCTTCATTTAAGGGTATCAACCTCAGATCCTGGAGAGCTGTAATGGTTGCAGGTTTTCATTTCAGCCATTTTCTCCATTGCTATCCAGTTACTGCTTTTAGTAGACCAGATTGTGTTGTCTTGGGTTTAATTGACTTGCATTTTAATTAATTTACCTCAGGAGTTCTGAAACTTCATAATGTGAGGACCTAAAAAAGGAAATCAGTACTCCTACTGGGACTCAAGAAGAGGATTATTATCATAATAACACTGGAGCCTTAAATAGACAAATAACAGTAGCGTGTCAAGTGTGTTTATTATATGAATATTATTACAAGGAAAAAGTGCAAAGAAATGTATTGTTAATAAAACAAACATTATTATTCAAAACAGGGAACTTTCCAACGTCACTAATTTTCCAACTTCCCGTGTAGGTAGAAGGCTGACCCCATCTTCACGAAATTTGGTAGGTGGTTCCCGCGCCAACCAAACCAATGTACGTATTCTTATTTCGATGGTATTACGCCACTGTCAGCCGCCATATTGAACTTTCCAACGTCACTAATTCTCCAACTTCCCATGTAGGTAGAAGGCTGAAATTTGGCAGGCTCATTCCTTACAGCTTGCTTACAAAAGTTAAGCAGGTTTCAATTCGAAATTCTACGCGTAACGGTCATAACGGTTGACAACGTTCGCCATGTTGAACTTTTTTATTTATGGCCCCATCTTCACGAAATATGGTAGGCGGTTTCCCGCGCTAACCAAACCAATGTAATGCATTATTTTCGTGGTATGACGCCACCGTCAGCCGCCATATTGAACTTTCCAACGCCACTAATTCTCCAACTTTCCGTAGGTAGAAGGCTGAAATTTGGTACTTATTTCGGTGGTATGATGCCACTGTCGGCCGCCATATTGAACTTTTCAACGGTCTTTGTTACTTATGGGCCCATCTTCAAGAAATTTGGTACATGGGTTCACAACGCTAACTGAATCCTACTTACGTACATATATACGTAATATATATACATATATTTTAGACTTACTTTACATTGTTCAGGTACCCATTTCCTTTATCATTCCAACCGTACCCCAATTAACATGTCTATTGAGGTGATCAACATCGATCAAAGAACTGTCACTTACCGAATGGTTTCCATGCCCAGAGATGGCACCTGCCTTTTCCATTCTCTTTGTTACATATTGCACGGCCATATCAGGCTCTCTTGATATCCGGAGGAACATTGTGTCTTATGTATTGAATGACTGGGACAGGTTCAAGGTGTGGACTGATGACGGTACAGGAGATAATTATTCTACACAGGAGCACTAGAAGAGTGAAATGCTTAAGCCCTTCACCTATGCATCTGCATGTGAGTTGATGGCTGCCGCTGAATTGTTCGGTTGTCGCTTTCAAGTAAAAATTTAAATGGCCAAATATTTTACACCTTTTGACAACCGCCAATGCCTCTTAAACATCTTATGTTCACAGGTGACGATTTCAGTAGTGGACACTTTGATGTTTATGAATGTTTAAACTCTCAAAAGCTGGATGTAAAGTTATCGATGAAACTGGTTGTATACTTACAATGCTTGACAGATGCCGAATGTCTCTTCAACACAAGTCCTACAAATACTGTCGTAACTGAAACAAACCATGAAACTCCAACCGATTATGACAGCAGCAATCCAAGCTGTGAGATTTGAAACAAGATTACTGTTCACATGGCCAACTGTACTGTTGCATGCTTAAGAGTAAGCTCAGCACAGCTTGGTCATATTACAAACCAGAGGGCCGAACTAACAATGTGGTATACAAAGAGATCCTTAACAAATAATTATTGGTATATTTTCCCTCAGTTTAAAAAGGTTTAATTTTCTTCTTAAAAAAATTTTTAAGGCAGTACTTCGCCGGGTATTTTGCTAGTTTCATATAAAATGTGCTTTGCAGCTCTTCTAGATATTTAGATTTAACAGATGCTCTAACAGGGCACATGAGATGAAGCACTCACCAGTTGTTCATGGCCACTGACACTGCTTTTAGTACACAACATATATGTACACCCTATTCACTCACCCTTCGT
The DNA here is from genome assembly GCF_016835505.1 of Polypterus senegalus. Lineage (NCBI taxonomy): Eukaryota > Metazoa > Chordata > Cladistia > Polypteriformes > Polypteridae > Polypterus > Polypterus senegalus. The sequence continues at coordinate 380,516 of NC_053171.1, forward strand.
AACATCCAAGAAATTGTGCCACACCCGTTGATTTTGTTTCAGCTTTTCAAACTAACATCTCTAACAATGTCTGCAACACATAGTTTAAGAAACACTGGTCCACAAAGACACAATGCAGCTCCTTCTGGCCTTCTCTATACTTTTATATCAACACCCTCAGAACAAACATCGCATCTGTGGTGCTCTTTCCTGGCATGAAACCAAACTGCTGCTCACTAATCATCACCTCACTTCTTAAACTAGCTTCCACTACTATATCTTATTACTTCATGCTGTGGCTCATTAATTTTATTGTTCTGAAGTTACTACAGCTCTGCACATATCCCTTATTCTTAAAGTCAGTACCAGTACACTTCTTTTCCACTCCTCAGGCATCTTCTCACTTTTCAAGATTACATTAAACAAAACAAAACTCCAGTGCCATCTCTCCTAAACACCTCCATGCTTCCACAGGTATGACATTTGGACCAGCGGCCTATCCATTCTTCATCTTCTTCATAGATGTCCTTACTTCCTCCTTGCTAATCCGTTGCACTTCCTTATTCACTATTGCCACATCATTTGACCTTCTCTCTCTCTCATTCTCTTCATTCATCAGCCTCTCAAAGTACTCTTTCCATCTGCTCAACACACTCTCCTAACTTGTGAGTACATTTCTGTCTTTATCCCTTATCACCCTAGCCTGCTGAACATCTTTCCCAGCTCGGTTCCTCTCTGTAGCCCATCAGGAGAGGTCCTTTTCCCCCTCCTTAGTAGTGTCCAACTTCTGATGAAACTCATCATATGCATTTTCATTGGCCTTTGCCACCTTTCTCTTCACCTTACACCTTATCTCCTTGTCCTCTTGTCTACTTTCTGCATCTCTCTGACTATCCCACTTCTTCACTTACCTCTTCCTCTGTACAATATCCTGCATTTCCCCATTCCACCATCAGGTTTCCTTTTCCTCCTTCTGCTGTCCAGGTGTCGTGCCAAGTACCCTTTTTGCTCTCCTCCTTAATACTTCTGCTGTAGTTTCTCAACTGTCTAGTAACTCTTCACTGCCACCCAGTGCCTGTCTTATCTCCTCCCAAATCTCAGCTTTGCAGTCTTACTTTTTCAATTCCACCATTTGATCCTTGGTTCTGCCCTCACTCTCCTCCTCTTCTTGATCTCCAAAATCATCTAACAGACCACCATCCAATGCTGCCTAACTACACTTTCCCTTGCCACCACTTTGCAGTCTTCAGTATCCTTCAGTTTGACCCTTCTACACAGGATATAATCTACCTGTGTGCATCTTCCATCACTCTTGTACGTCACTCTATGTTCCTCCCTCTTCTTAAAATAAGCACTCACCACAGCCATGTCCGTCCCTTTCGCAAAATCCACTATCATCTGACCTTCTTTGTTCTCCTTGACATCATACCTACCTATCACCACCACATCCCCTCTGTTCTCTTCACCAACATGTTCATTGAACTCTGCTTCAATCACCCCTCTTTGTCCCTTGGGAAGACTGTCCTTCACTTCATCCATCTCACACCAGAAATCTTCATTCTCATCAATCGCACACCCAAATGCAAATGCACTAACAACATTCATCATCACACCTTTGATTTCTGACTTCATTATCATTCCTGTCTGACACTCTTTTCACCTCCAAAACATTCTTGACATACTGTTCTTTCAGAATAACCCCTACGCCATTTCTCCTCCCATCCAAACGATGACAGAACAATTTGAATCCACCTCCAATCCACCTGGCCTTACTCCCCTTCCATTTAGTCTCTTGCACGCACAATATATCAACCTTCCTGCTCTCCATCACATCAGCTAACTCTCTCCCCTTAGCAGTCATTCTGTCAACAGTTCCAACTTTCAGTTCAAATCTCTTTCCCTTCCTCCTCTCCTCCTGCCTCCACACACGTCTCCCCCTCTTTTTCTCCTTCTTCGGCCAACAGTAGGCCAATTTCCACCAACATTCTGTTGGCTAACAGTACCGGTGGCAGCCATTGTTAATTCATTAATCTGTATTGTTGTCAACATTTTGATCTGGCAAAAGTTTACACCGGATGCCCTTCCTGATGTAACCTTCCCCATTTATCAAGGTCTTGGACCAGAATAAAGAAATACACTGGTTTGTGCATCCCCTGTCACTGGGTTATATCGGCATACTGTATATCAGCAGTTATATATTAGCAGTTATTCACCACCCTTAAATCAGTATTTTACTATTATTGCTTGTACAGGATAAATGAAAGGTAGATAAAGAGATGAGAAACCTTGAATTTCTCTATTTATTGTGCATTTGAGAGAATGAAGAGTAGTGTGGCATGAAACGCTTTATCAACCTTACCTTTACCAAAGGGGGCAGCCATTGAACGACAATATATCCAGTGAAATGGGTGTTCTTCAATGGTTCTCTTTGTCTCTACTTCTCTCTCCTCTTCTTATATTCTAAGTAATAAAATTAATAATAATAAATTTTTATTATCAGCACCTTCTATAACAGTCATGAACACTGTACATACATGTTCAAAGAAAAGCATTAAAAAAACAATATTAATAAGATAATCAAGATTATCAGCAGATTTATAAGACAACCGAAATTACTAAATATATTTAGCACATTGGGGCCTGGAGGGGACACACCAGCTCTCCAAACCTGACACAGACCGACTCAGACACAAGTTTAAGCACAACACAGGCTTTTATTCTGTTGTGGGAAACTCTTCCCAAATGTATCCCACTTGCACATAGTCTAAAAGCACCAAACAGAATGAAATAATACACACAACAATTCCAGGGGAGGGAAATGAATCAACTGGTTAGATGTTGCAATGATTTAGCTTATGTTATAATTCTGGCTGCAAAATTCTCTACATCTTGTAGTCTGTTTAGCACTTTGCTTGAAGCACAAAAGAAAAGAGCATTACAATAATCAAGCCAAGAGCACACTGTTCAATAATCTGACCCAAAGAGAGAAGATAAATGGGCCATGTGCTTCAGACAGGGTGTGTGGCTGCCAACTGACATTAGTGGCAGTCTGCCAGTTAGATAAGTCTGACAGCATTCCAGTGCTACCACATCTGTAAGACACAAATAAGACTGCAGATGTTGAATGACAACAGAATGGCTCACGATGTCAAATGCTGCTGAAAGATCAAGTGGTACTATATAACAGTTACTTTGATCAGCAGCTATAAGAAGATCATTCACATCCTTCACCAGTACAGTCTAGGTACTGTGCTTAGCCCTGAAACTGATATGGTTTAAACACTTGGGTCTCATGTATACCAGCAGGTGTAGAATTCACACTAAAACATAGTGTACGGACAAAAGTGGAAATGTTCGTATGCACAAAAACTTCAGATGCACAAAATCAGGAGTAAGTCAATTTCCATGCACTTCTGCTCCATAATAATGCATGTGCATGTGCTTGCTGTCCCACCATCACCTTCCGTTTAGTTTTTGGTAAAAGACAATGAGAAAAGCACATGAAAAAAAGAAGAAATTCAGCAAATGCGTAGTGGAGGGAAGGAAAACGTACTATTCGTTTGCTTAAGAAGTGATATAAGCAACAAAAGCATTGGGGAGACACTCGAAAGGTTAAGTTCAGAAAGTTGGACAGTCCATGAAATAAAAGAAGTAATCAGATATCATAGTTAACGTAAAAATGTGAGTTGCAGCCCGCCGTCAGCTTATTTTGTTTCAGACAATACTGTATTACAAAAGCTGCTTGCAACGCAGCAGGTGGAGCACAATTCCTCAAAGTCTGCCTTTGTAAAGCCTGCGTCAGTTCAGCAAACTTCAACTCCAAAATTGTAATCAAAATCAATTTAGAAGTCAGTCATCATAATCCATAAATATGCGCCCTCTTCTAATTCTTCCATTTGTGATGTCTTCTAACAATGCTAAACCAGCCATGGTAGCTGGAATAGTTTGGCCATTCCGTGAACCATGATATTGTGACAGAATGATTACAATCAGGTGAACTAAAATTGTAAACAATATGCAATTAATTTCTGTGTATTTGATAAAAAATAAAAGCAGACCACAGAAACAGTAGCACTGATTTCATGTTGGGTGTCGCCACTTTGCTAAACCGAGCAGAAAAGTGCGTACACAAGGTCGGAGGCTGCCGTGAATTGGGCGTGGCTTAACGCCAAGTTTTATACACCATTTATACATGAAGCCCCTGGTGCCTTTCCAAACAAGACATTAAGTCTGACGTTCCAGCACCTTATTCAAAAATTTAAGGTTGGAGATGTGTCTATAATTAGAGGTTTCATCTTGATCAAGTCCTTGCCTTTATAGCACTTTTGTGATTGAAGCCACTTTGTAGTTGGTTGGTACAATCCAAGATACAAGAGACATGTTAACAATGTCCACTACACAAGTAAATAAAACAGGCCTATGAATCTTGACAAAGGCAGCAGGTGTGGGGTCCAGTAAGAAGATGGAGGAGTTTTCTTTCAACAAGCTCACTGACAAAAAAGAGTCGACCAGAACAAGTGCACCAATATTGTGGTCAGGACTGCTCTCAGCTCCAAATCTTACAGATAATGAAGGTTTAGTTTTGGTGATAAATGGTCCAAGCTCTTGATGGATGGATTGACTTTCTAAAGAAAATAATTGTTATTTTTTTCACAAATAACAGATGAAGAACATAGTGATGGAATATTTCATGGTTGCAAGAGTTTCTGATTGGTGGAATATAAAACACGTGGATTCCTTCACCATTATTAACAATGTTAGAGAAATACACAGTTTTACTCTCGGAAATGGCTTTCCTCTATGAATCCAGACGTTCTTTATAAATGGCTGCATGTACAGAAAGAGCTGTCAGTCTTTTTATAGAGACATTCTAATTGCCTGCCATGTGTTTTCTTGGCATGTAGTTCAGGGATGAATCAGGGTGACGAGTGTGTAAAAGAAACAATGTGTGATTTTAACAGAACAACCTTCTCAAGTTGTCTCTTTTTGCAGGTCGTATCTTACTTAGTGTAACCCTTGTCATTTACTAAGGCTAAATTTATCTCAGGGCACAACTTACAGGTGGGCCGAGTCCTCAGAGGTTTATGGATCATTGAAGAAAAATCAGACACAGTATAAAAAATTTCAGCCAGTCATTAAAATGAAGCGATAAGGGCTTTTTGGCTTTCCTCCACATATAAAAGTCAATGAAAAAACTCAAATTATTTTTAAGCCTAATTCTTACTCTCAACAAAAATCAGACCAAGTATCTGATTATTGAATATTACGTATCTCAACACTGTAAATGTTCATTTTAAAGACTGCTGATTATTGTTATATGTACTGCACATTTATCAGCATGTCATGTGTATTTTCAACTTTAATGTATTTAATTTCAGAATCCAACACATCAAAAGGTGAAATGAGAGTTTTTTTAAAGCATTGGAAATTTAAAAGTTGAGCTAAAGAAATCAATGCAGACTATCACTGTGAAATTCGTATTTTAATAACCATGTCCACCTTATCTGGGAGATTTGATTCTTCTCTTGGTGACTTAGTGACTTTCTGTCTTTTTCTGTCTCTCCAGAGTCTTCTCCAGTTATGATTTCATTTATTATCAGAGCCGGTCTGTTTCTTTTGATGCTTCTGCCGGTACTTGTCGTTTATCAGATGACTGAAGGTGAGTGGACAGCACATACCATCACATCCCACTGGGTGGCGCTGTTTGTTTAGTGGTGTCCTCCATTCTCAGTGAAGCAGCTGGACTTGAGAGCAGGAGAGATTGAAACACTGGAGCTCAGGGTGTCAATGACAAATATTTTTTTGGGCGACACCCAAGGGGGTCTGGAAAGTGGAAGGGTTTTTAGTCAGCAGCTTGCATAAGAGGCCCTTACAGTAAAAGGTAAAGAACACGTAAATATTGGAAATACCAAAGAAGAAGTTGACAGGAACTGCTTGTCAAGCGTCCTACTCTGCATTTCTGTAAGTTCAGCTTCAATGTGTTCTTCAGCAGTAATTACACACTTACTGTTAGTCCCAATGTGTCCATTTAGTTGCTCCTTTGCAAGTTGGTTTAAGTTTTCTTGGATGTCAAAGAACATCTGAAAATTCTCTGGTTTTTGAATTTTTTTTTATCTTTTTAAACTGCAGGTTTTCCATGCTTTGACTGTAAGGCCAGGTGAGTCTTCCAGTCTTCCAACGTATGTCAATTTGAATAATCAAAGTAATCTTATCTGGCTTTGAATGTTTTGTTTCCTTTATAGTGATAATCAACCAGTTTTACAAATATGAACACAATTGTTGTGAACATGTAAGGCTGGGTTGTAAATTAAAATTGGAAAGTTTAAGAACTCATCCATTCACTTTCTAACTATTTTGCCTATTTAGGAAATGATAGACATAAGCTGGAAACCAAACCTGAACAGAACGCAATGACACCAAATGGCAGGGTCCTGCTCAAACAAACATTCACACTCCCACTTGCACAATATAAATTTGGCAATTAACGTAAAACACACAATTTTGGATTGTGGTAGAAAAACTGGAATATCACAAAGTAAACCAACAAATACAGAAAAGGACCCTGCTGACTGCTGAGGCTCAAGGGTTGGGATTTATATCCAGGATTTCAGACCTGTGAAGGCAGCAACGTTAATCTCAGCACTATACAATTCTTAAAGACTTTTCTTTCTTTTTTTTTTTGATTTTATTGATTTTATTAAAATCAAATGACATTCCATACCAATAAGTCAAGTTTTACAAAACTAGGTTTGAAACAAATCAACCTCCACTCATGAGAAAGAGAGCTGGGCCAGCAGAGTAAAACTTTAATACTAGGAAAAAGACTGTAAGTAATTAAATAAAAAAAAATTTGGTCTCGTCCGATGCGAGAGATGGACGTCTGAAGTGGAGCTCCGCTAGCAGTGGTGCTATTTTTCATATTATTTGCTTATTATTCTGAGATATCCTGTATTTATTCAACCCGAGAGGGACCGCTACAGTATATGTAAACACATATAAACATGGCCAACAAGAAGGGGGTCCGAAAGAATCGAAGACTAAAGCTACATCCAAGCTGCGATCAGCAAGCCCTAGTTCGAGATACGGCCTCTCAGAGACAGACCTGGATCAGATGGGCGAAAGCACAGACTCCTCAGGACCACGGTCCGCTACATCGCCGGCTGAGAGCGAAAAGGGGAGCGAAGGTGCGATCGTGAGTGCAGATGTGGATAGCTCGCCGATTGGAGAGGATTACCTGAAACTGGAAAAGGCCGGGAGGTCCGCGGCTTCAGTTACGCAATTACGGGACTGGAGCAGCGGGACACCGCTTCAGCAGAGTCTGCTGCTTCATCTACGGTACAAGAAGGCACATTTGAGCTATCTGAACTGAAAGTGTTGCTCGCTGAGCTCACGCAAGATATAAAGAAAAGCGAGAAGGCTAATGAGAAAGCAACGGCAAAGGCACTTGAGAGACTGAAACAGGAATGAAACAGGAGATGAAACAGGCCAATGAATGGCTGACAGGAAATCCAACAGGCAAATGAAAGGCTGCGTCAAGAGGTACAACTTGAACTTCGACAGGTGCTGGGTAAAATTGAAGAGCGCATTGAGAAAAACTCGTTAAACTGAGCACGCTTGCTGATCAATTGGAGCATCTTAATGAGACATTCACGAATCGGATCGAAATGGCGAACATCTAGCTGCCAGTGCCGAGGAAAGAGCAGTAAATGTCAGTTCGAATGTAAAAACTCGGAGAAAAACTTGGAGACAGACTGGCTGCTTTAGAAGATGGGAGTAGAAGGTATAATGTCAGAATTGAAGGCCTGCCGGAGAATCGAGAAAGTTTAAACCCTGTGAAATTCGCAACTGAACTTTTTTCTAAAATAATCGGGGGCGACTTTAAAGCAGAATCTGAGATAGCAGCGGCTTACAGCGACGCTGATCAAACACCGTCAGACCCGACCAAGATCTTTTATAGTTCGTTTTGAACGATTATCATTTAAGTTAGAGGTGATGGAACTCCTCAGAAAAAAGGAAGATATTATATATGAAAATAGCCACATTCGTGTCTTCCCTGACTTCTCTCCAGCAACAGCTATTAAACGCAGCCTTCTATAATATTAAACAGCGCTACGGCAAGCCAATGTCAAATACGCCTCCTGTATCCGCAAAACTGAAAGTGGAATTGCAGGGTCATTTCTATGTTTTCGCTAGCAAGGAGGAAGCAGAAAATGAATTAAGAAAGCTGATCCCGAGACTATTCTGATACATAATTGTGAGTCATGGCGGTAAATGATAAAGCTAGGATTAATAATCTACTGTCTGATCTATTTGTTTTAAAATACGGGTTTTTATCAGCATATATTCTCATATTCTTATATATTATTATTATTATTACTTACTTATTACTTATTATTACTTAGTATTACTAGGGCTAAATGTTTATGTTTTATTGTGCTTAATTACGTTTTCCTCCTCTTTTTTTTCTTTTCTAATTATTTCATGTGTACCCTAAATGAGACTGTTCAATATCATACCCTTGGTTTACTGTTATTGCTATTACTGCATTAAGACTTGTTATGCTTGTTTTGGACACATCTTTAACACCATCACCTGGGTTTATTATCTGGGGGTATCATCTTAATGCACTAAAATTGCTGAAGATTATATATATATATATATATTAAGTGCAAAATTCTTTTCTTTTTCTTTTTCCTCTTTTAAAGACTATATTGGTAACAGATATCTCTATCTTTTAACCTTAAAGCGCCACTGCATGGGGGCTTGATGTGCTTTGGACGTGCTCTGTCTCTGGGTATGTCAGAGGACTGGGACTGCATGAAGTGGGTTTTAGCCTCACCTGGGGAGGCAAAAAGGGAGGGTGGGGGTTAAGGGGAAGAGAAAGAGAGCAGGCTTGATCTATATCTAATCTATCATCTCAATCTTTATAATTATAACTATCAACGTAATAATAAGCTGCATGGCAACAACTCTTGGGGAATAGGAAATTAAGACCTAAACTATTTCACTTCCAGTTAAGACTATAAAATGACATCAAAAACTCAGAATCAGTGTCTCCATGATGGGACAGTTAACTTCGTAAGCTGGAATGTTAAAGGCCTGAATCACGAATTAAAGAGAAAGAAAGTACTTTCTCACCTAACAGGTCTAAATGCTAAAATAGTATTTTTACAGGAAACCCACTTACTAAGTAAGGATCAGTTCCGCTGCAAAAGACTGGACTGGCCAAATGTTCCATTCTAGTTTTACAAAGAAAACTAGAGGGTGGGAATTCTCATACATAGAACAGTACCATTTGTAGCATCAGATGTAGTATTGGATCCTGAAGGGAGATATGTGATGGTCATGGGAGACTTATCTAACTGTAAAATGATTTTGATAAATGTTTATGCACCTAATGTTGATGATAAGGAATTTATACAAAATTTATTTGCATCCATTCCCAATCTGAACACTCATAAACTTATAATGGCTGGGGACTTTAATTGTGTTCTAAATCCACTTTTAGATAAGACTTCCTCCACAGGGGGAACGGCAACTAACACCGCAAAGATAATTACAAAGTTTATAACTGATCACAACTTATCAGATCCCTGGAGGTTTTAACCCAAATTCAAGAACATATTCTTTCTACTCACCAGTACATCATTGCTACTCAAGGATTGATTACTTCTTTATAGATAATAACTTCTTGCCTAAGATTAAATCTTGTAAATACGATGCTATTGTTATTTCAGACCATGCTCCGATGATCTTGGAGCTGAAATTACTAAGCCCCATACACTCACCCGCAGATGGCCTCAATCCGCTTCTATTAGCTGACGAGAATTGTACTGAATTTATATCCAAACAAATTGAATTCTTTCTAGAGACAAATACATCCCCTGAGATCTCTGCAGGAATACTCTGGGAAACTCTTAAGGCCTTCTTAAGAGGACAGATTATCTCATATCTTTCCCACAGAAATAAATCCGCAAGAAAGTAGCAGAGATAAAAAGCGAAATTACTAAAATAGATGAAGAACATGCCAGACTACCAAGCGAGACTCTACATAAGAGGAGGCAGGCTCTACATTCAGAATTAAACCTCTTGACAACTAAAGAAACTGAACAACTAATTTACAAATCCAGACATCATTATTATGAACATGGAGAGAAAGCTAATAAGCTTTTAGCAACAAATTCACAAGCAAGATGTAGCAACGCAATCTCGTAATCACTAACACGAACGGAGATAAAATCATCGAACACAAAAATATAATGTACACTTTTAGAGACTACTATAAATCCCTATATACTACTGAGTTTAAAGAAGACAATATACAATCTAATGCATTTCTGGATACATTACAGATACCACAAATTGACGCTTTTAGTGTGGAGGAACTCGATAAACCTCTGTCATTATCAGAATTACTGGATGCTATAAAGTCACTCCAAGGTGGAAAAGCAGCAGGCCCTGACGGCTACCCTGCAGAGTTTTACAAGAAATTCTCCGCTCAGCTAGCTCCCTCCTATTAGCAACATTTACAGAAGCCAGAGATAACCAATCTCTTCCACAAACCTTTCGCCAAGCACTAATCACTGTCTTTCCAAAACAAAATAAGGACTTATTACAATGTGCATCATACAGACCAATTTCACTTCTGAATAACGACGTTAAAATACTCTCTAAAATCATAGCTAGAAGGATGGAGAAAGTGCTCCCTCAGTAATATCACAAGACCAAACTGGATTTATTAGGGGCCGACACTTATCTTCAAATCTTCGACGCCTGTTTAATGTAATATACTCACCAACTAAATCAAACACCCCAGAAATATTATTATCATTGGATGCAGAAAAGCATTCGACATGATTGAATGGAAATACCTTTTACTATTTTGGAGAAGTTTGGGTTTGGCCCAACATTTGTGCATGGATTAAATTACTGTATACTAACCCAGAAGCTTCAGTTTGCATCAATAACATTTGCTCAGACTACTTTAAACTAGAACGTGGCACAAGACAAGGATGCCCTTTGTCACCACTGCTGTTTGCAATTGCCATTGAACCACTGGCAATACATTGTCGAAATACTGATCAGATAAAGGGGATTAGCAGAGAAGGACTGGAACAGAAAATCTCATTATATGCAGATGACATGGTACTGTATATATCGGACCCAGAAAATTCTGTGCCTGCAGTCTTAGCAGCACTCACAGAATTTCAAAAGCTCTCTGGTCTCAGAATTAATCTGAATAAAAGTGTACTCTTTCCGTGAATTCTCAAGCATATAATATTAGATTAGACACCCTTCCTTTTATCATTGCAGAACAGTTTAAATACCTCGGGTAAACATCACAAGTAAACATAAAGCTCTTATCAACAAAATTTCGTCGTCTGCATGGAAAAAATTAAACAAGACTTGCATAGATGGTCAACCCTTCATCTCACACTAGCTGGAAGAATTAACACTGTTAAGATGAATATTCTTCCTAAGCTCCTTTTTATTTCAAAACATACCAATATACATTAATAAATCGTTCTTTAAGCAATTAGATTCAACAATAACCTCATTTATTTGGAATTCTAAACATCCACGCATCAAAAGAGCGACCCTACAAAGACAAAAGGCAGAAGGCGGCATGGCTCTACCTAACTTCCAGTTTTATTACTGGGCGCAAATATACAGTCGATAAGAACCTGGACACAAATAGAAGAACATACACAGGCATGGACCGCAATAGAAGTAAAATCCTGCAGTACTTCTTTGTATTCCTTGCTCTGTGCTCCAATAAACACACGCTTATCGGCAATACACTAATAACCCAATTGTGCTCCACTCACTTAGAATCTGGAACCAATGTAGAAAGCATTTTAAGACGGAGAAGCTTCTTTCTGTGGCACCCTGCAAAAGAACCACCTCTTTCAACCTCACAAACATATGCAGTTTTAATATCTGGAAAAATTTGGAATTAACTTGCTTAGAGATCTTTATATAGACAACGTCTTTGCATCCTATGAACAATTACATTCCAAATTTAACATTCCAGCTACAAATTTCTTTCACTATCTTCAAATCAGGAACTTTGTTAAACAGAACCTTCCAGATTTTCCTCATCTTGCACCCTCATCCACGCTGGAAAAATTATTGCTCAATTTCAAGGAGTTAGACTCCATCTCTACAATATATAAAATCCTTTTACAATCCCTTCCTTTCAAAGATCCAAGAGGACACTGGGAAAATGACCTCTCAATTAATATATCAGAAAAGGAGTGGAAAGTAGCAATGCAGAGAATTCACTCGAGCTCCATATGCGCAAAGCATACAATTATACAACTCAAAATTATATATCGAGCACATCTGTCTCGACTAAAACTCTCCAAAATGTTTCCAGGGCATGATCCAACCTGCGAACGTTGCAACCAAGCCCCAGCCTCACTAGGTCACATGTTCTGGGCCTGCACCAAATTAACATTATTCTGGACAAAAATTTTTAATTACCTCTCAGACAGTCTTGGACTCACAATCCCTCCTAACCCATTAACAGCTGTGTTTGGGGTTCTTCCAGAGGGTCTTAAAGTGGAGAAAGACAAACAAATTGTGATTGCATTCACTACACTGTTGGCACGCAGACTTATTCTGATAAACTGGAAGAACCCAAACTCTCCTCTTTTAAGTCAGTGGGAACCTGATGTGTTATATTATTTAAAATTGGAAAAATCAAATACTCAGTTAGAGGATCTGTACAGACGTTTTTCAAAACATGGCAGGATCTAATCAGTAATATTTTGAAATGAGTTTATAAAGCACAGAGAATTTGTTGATTTAGGTATTTTTACAAGCCTTAAATTTTACACCGTTTGGCTTGCTCTCTCTCTCAAGGGTGGGGATCGATCTGTTCTTGGCATAATTCTTTTTTTTGTAAAAATTTGATTGCTGTGTATTGATTGTAATAAAATTAATAAATAAAAAAAAATAAATAAAATAAAAAAATTAATAGTGGAAGAGAATCCACTTCCTCAATTTAAATGCTTATTCTAAAATGTTATTGATTAAATTCAGCCTGGTTTTTAAAAAGTTTTGCACAGATCCTTTAAGTGAGAATTTTATTTTTTCCAATTTCAGATAACATATAAGATCAGTTAGAATTTGATGAGCAGGATGAGTGTACGTGGCAATAGTGTAGTAAAGGCAATCACAGTTTGGTTGTCCTTCTCCACTTTAAGCCCCTCTGTAAACCCACCAAACACAACTGTTAGTGGATTAGGAGGGATTGTGACACCAAGGCTGTCTGAAAGACATTTAAAGATTTTTGTCCAAAATGTTGTTAATTTGGTGTGGACCAGTGAGGCTGGAACTTGATTGCAACGTTCACAGGTTGGATCCTGCACTGGAAACATTTTGGACAATTTTAATGTGATGTGCTCGATAGATGATTTTAAGTTGAATAATTGTAAGCTTTGAGCCTAAGTAGCTTGAATAAATTCTGTGCATTGCTGGCCTTCCACTCCTTTTCTGGGATGTTGAGTGAGAGATCCTTTTCCCACTGTACTCTGGGATCTTTGAAAGGGAGCAACTTCAAAATGTTTTTATATATTACAGAAATGCTGTCTGAGTCCTCAAGACTGATCTACTGTATATTTAGAGTAGAGGAATAGAGGCAGGTGGGAGAAGAGGAAAATTGGCAGGTTTTGTTTAGCAAAGTTTCAGATTTGAAGATAATGAAAGAAATGTGATTCTGGAAACTTAAATTTGGTGTGTAATTGCGAAGACATTGTCTATTTACTGATCTCTAAGTGATTTAATCCTGAATGTTTTCCAGACATTAAAAACTGTGTATGTTTGAGAGGGTGGATAAAGGAGATTCTCGTGCAGAGGTATCACAGATTAAAGCTTCTCTGTCTTAAAGTACTTCCTACATTGTTTCCATATTTTGAGTGAGTGAAGCACAATTGGGTTAGTATATTGGTGATAACTTGTATTTACTGAGGTACAAAGCAATTAATATAAAGAAGTACTGCAGGATTTTATTTCTATTGCAGGCAAAACTGTGCATGTTCATCTATTTGTGTCAATGTCCAGGTTTTTATAGTTTGTATATTTGCCACCCAGTAATAAAACTGAAAGTCAGGTAGAGCCATGCCACCTTCTGCCTTAGGTCTTTGTAGGGTCGCCCTTTGGATACGTGGATGTTTTTAATACCAAATAAATGAAGGTTATGAATCTAACTTCTTAAAAAATGATTTATTAATGTATATTGGAATGCTTTGAAATAGAAAAGAAGTTTAGGAAGGATATTCATCCTGACACTATTCATTCTTCAAGCTAAAGTGAGATGAAGGGTAGGCCATCAATGCAAGTCTAGCTTAATCTTTTCCATGCCGGCATCAATATTTTGTTGAAATAGTGCTTTATGTCTACTTGTGATGTTTACCCCTAGGTATTTAAACTGATCTGTGATTATAAAAATGAAGGTGTCCAATGTAATATTGTATGATGGAGAGTTCACTGGATAGAGCACACATTTGTTCAAATTAATTCTGAACTAGACATGTTTTGAAATTCTGCTAGTGCTGTTAGGACTGTAGAAACAGTATTTTCTGGGTCTGATATATAAAGCACCATTTCATCTGCATATAGAGAAATTTTCTGTTCAAGTTCTTCTCTGATAATCCCCTTTATCTCATAAGCATTTTCAAAGTGAACTGCCAGTAGCTCAATGGCGATTGCAAAAAGGCAGTAGTGACAAGGGGCACCCTTGTCTAGTACCATGTGGGTAAATATATTACATTAAACAGGCGTCGAAGACTGGAGCTTAACACTAGAATTACCAAAGCTGATGAAAAAACTCGTAAATCCGGCCCACCTTAAATCCGCTCCAGCTGCCGATCTGACACTGCTGTTTTATAAAGAGAGAGCTATAACAGAGGTGAACTCAGATCGGAGAAAGAGAACAGAAGCCCTTCCCATAAGAAACATCCACTCACATATCAGAACAACACAGTTACAGCAGGCATAAAGACAAAAGATGACACCGTGTAATGCCATGAAAAATGCCTGCTGACACTTCAGTATGCGAGCAACGGTATGAGAATGCAGTTAGAGTTCTTCTTTGGGCACATACACTGTCCACATCTAAACACTAGCGTGGAGAGTCGCTCACGTACTGAAGATTCTATAGCTGCAGATGATGTAGCTGCTTTGTTCTTATATGTGAATAGATGTTTCTTGCGGGGAGGAATTCTGTTCTCTTTCTCCGATCTGAGTTCACCTCTGTTATAGCTCGTCTTTATTAGAAAACAGCAGTGTCAGAGTGGGGCAAGTCTGAACGTGACTAAGAGAGTAAAACGGAATAAAAAATGCTAACCTTTACAAGTACCACACTGACTGTTATAGACTTAAATCAAATGTATGTTCTAATTGTATAATAGTAACAATAATAGCAGCTCACTATTTAAAACTTTTATTCTGAGACACATGAAGACTCGAACCGGCGACTTTTTGAATAGGAGTCAACCGTTCTTACCGCTATACTACCAACGAAGTCACGACAACAAGCCACACTAACCCGATTTCTTTTTCTTCGGTTTTAGTCTTATAAAGCACACTTGTTCTGTTATACTTGTACGTTTTGTGAAAGTGCTTATTTGATATTTGGACTTCAGTCTTCACACATAATACACTTCATTTCAAAATTTTGTTGTTAGTACTAAAACATAAAAAAAGTTTGTATTTTAGGTATGTGCTCAACATTTCTTGCATTTCCTGTCATCCAACACTTACATAGATCTTTGTAGACACGGAACACACATGAAATGCATGTGTTCTAAATAACAATATATTTT
This sequence comes from Polypterus senegalus, assembly GCF_016835505.1. Taxonomy (NCBI): domain Eukaryota; kingdom Metazoa; phylum Chordata; class Cladistia; order Polypteriformes; family Polypteridae; genus Polypterus; species Polypterus senegalus. The sequence continues at coordinate 396,325 of NC_053171.1, forward strand.
TTAGCCTACACAGTTCAAAGCACTTCACTCCCTGATAAACAGACTTGCGCTGGGAGAGGGTTTTGCAGTTTCTGTGGTGGTGGGAGGATGAGATAGCGGGCTGCTTGCTGCTTGGGCTTATCGACACATTTACAAGACAAAAGACGCTGAATGGAGAGGTGTAAATGGATTTAAGGTGGGCCAGATTTACAAGTTTTTTTGTAAGATTTGGTAATTCTAGTGTTAAATGTAAAATGTTTAAAATGACATATTCTCAGTTGTAATAGAAATTGGTCTCTTGTCTTTTAGTGATCAAAGTCCACAGTAGGATAAATCCATAACACAGGAATGAAAACTAAAAAAACAAAAAAATCATTTTCATAATCAATAACCTTGAAATAATCTAAAACAATAAATTACTTGGTGATGTTTAAAATCTGTTATTTTTAACCTTCTGGGAGTGTCCCTTAGAGAGCAAGGTCCACTGTCAAAGGTTCAAATATGAAAAAATAGGTTCATATTAATGATCAATAAAGCCATAACATACTATGAAAAAAACATCATTTTGCACTAATCAAGCTACACATAAATAGTTTGAACCGTAACACACCCCACATCTTTACAGATGGAAAATGTCTGGAGATATTTAGATAGATTTAAAATCTTTGGCACCACATCTTATTGTTATGTAGCAACTTTTATATGTAAATTCGACAGTTGATAAGTTTTATTGATTTCATCATCTCCAAGGTAAAGGCGCTGGCACTCCTTTTAACCACACAGAACATTCCCCTTACATAACTCCCTAATAATATCTCACGTTTCTCATTTACCTGCAGTCACAGCACACTATCTGCTGGCTCCTGTTTTCCTACAGTTTGTCTTGTTTTACATTTATTTGCACTTTCGAGGCTCAGTCAAACACAACACCTCTAGCGGTTGCAAGTATCAACTCTAAATGGTGGCCACTGACTGGTCTATATAGCATTCCACCAAATAAACACTCAAATGGTAAAAATAAGATAAAAGTGTCATGTCCAGCTTCAGCTCATTGAGCAGATGGAGAGTTTAACCCTTCTCTGTCCTCCTCTGTGCTGTAAATGCAGTTTGACTCCAATACTTTTTTAAATTTATGTTTCTTGTAGAAAAGAACAGATGGGAATGTATGTGAATGCCCCCGGCGGTGGGACTGTCCAGATGGAAGCTTTCAATGAAGGAGATAGAAAAAATTTAATATAATTTATTCTTAATGAGTATCAAATGTCGTCTGGTTTATAAGCTCACAGATCAAGCTGATCAAGTCAATTTAAGGAAAAATAAGTTGGAAACTGAATACTGCAGCACTTGTGATGCACGTACAATATGGAAGAACATAGATGCTTCCAAATTACAAATGAAAGCCTAATCGTATTGCATTCACATTTCTTCTCCATGATGAGATTAAGGATTTTTCACTTGTGTTTTAAACAAAGCAATGTACTCGTTGGCCAAAGACCTTTTTCAATTTCCTCATCTTTACCTGGGAGGACAGTTTCAAATGTTAATGGTGTTAACCTGAGAAACTGCTGGTTCACTCTGGAGTGGGAGTTGGAGGAAATCTCAGTAGAGTCCTGGTGTTGATAACCCAGAAGTCTTCCAGGCCACACATGTCAAAGGAAATACCAGTTGAGCAGCAAAAAAACATGCGGAAGGCATGTCAACCGAATGAAGCGGTCAGTCAGGCTCTGTGTGCTTCCATTTTATGTTGGGACACTCAACACCTGGATTATCATAGCATCTTTTATTATACATTCTGTGAAATATTAAAGTATGAGATAAGGATTCTTAGCATGCATGCGTATGCTCTTTGGTGCTCTTAACTTTTGTCCTTTTATTCCCCAGAAGATTGTACAACATCTGACAATGATGGTATCTACAACAATATTTGAAAATGAACATTAAATAAGCAGGGTAAGTCTACTTTAGCCTTACAGCTCATCAGGCTGACTCCACCAATTTCAAAAGTGTTATATTTCTGGAATTGTAATCTTTTTTCTTGTAATCATTTATTACTTTTTAAACATTTTACTACAAAGCCAAACCACTGTTTTCATTGTTTCAAAATCAGCAGGAGAGACCACCGTCTCCCAAAAGTCTGTTTATGACTGAGACTCAAGTAAGCCACATGAATCTCAGTAGGCACTCCTGGTTTATATGCTGTGGTCGAGTGTGGAAATGACAGACAGCTTAATGAATATATTGGGGTGCCAACTGGTCCGTCCCGTTTACCACATAAGAAAAATAAATTAAAGTTATTCCCATCTTTGTATTGTTTCCCAGACTACTGGGCCAAAAGAAAAAGGGAAAATCACAATAAGTTTCCATGAGTTAATGTTTTCGGGAGCTCTGTATCACAGGTAGTCCGTCATTGAAATGAGTACCCAGGGTCCTGATAGTCGCCGAACCGGAAGGGGCGAAACCTGGAGAACTCACTTGGTAGCTTCTGGTTGCTGCTAAGAAATTTGGAGAGAACAGTTAGTGACAGCACCCTCCTCATCTCGATGGGTCATTACATACCTCAATGGAGCCCTGGAGGAGGTCTTAGGATGACATATGCATTGTAGTGTGAAGACCCCCAGTGATTAAAAGAATGGATAACCCAGATCTTTACAATTCAAATCAAATTCCACTTCCTCAGAAAATGTAACAGCGGACAGTTAAAGTTCAGTTTTCAGTCTACTGCCATGTCCCTTTCCCTACACTTTCTTCTCTCGGTCACAACTACTGACTCTGTCTTTCTCTGTTTTGTTTGACAGAAGTAACGCATTGTGCTTTCTGACATCACAACTGTGGACTGAAGCCATCTCAGTGTCTTCTGCTTGTGAAGCCATTCCTTTATTTTTAAATTGGCCCTTCTGATCTGCATGGAGGAGCAAATTGGATGTGCGGTGTCTCAATTCTGGTGAACAGAAATGATCAGTAAATGAAAAGAGAAATTCAAGAAAAGAATTTTGTTAAGAAAACATCTGGTGCCATGCAAGTGATAAAGTCTTTCTGTCCAGTGGCAGTAAGTTGAGATCTGGAGGTTTCCAGTCTTCTACTTTTAAACAAACTGCTAGAGGAGCCATTACACCGGCGCAATTGTCATAGTCAAAAGTGTTTCAGTTCCTTTTAATACTAAAGAGGCTCAGTTCTCTTCACCTTATATTAAACACTTTTCACAAATGTTATTTATTTGACGTGAGATCCTCCTTATTTCATTGACATTTCTGCCCCACTTTGTCTATGCAAAGCTAAACAATTCAAGTCAAAGCAGCCTCCTCGTTTTCTCTTTTCTTTCTCTCATTGCTTTATATGGCTGTTTAAACAGTTTAGTTCCATATTCTGTGCCACATTTATCTGCTTATCTACAAACCACCTTTACTTGTGTATGAGCAACATAATCAATGAATGTTCTGATTCCTGTGTTTGCCGCATTCCTCCTTCTGTGAATACTAAAACATACTGTCAATATTAAAAGGATAACTAAACAAATAAATCAACCAACACAAAAGTGGATGCTGCCCATGTCCGTTTATTTGATATTTTTGAACAAATCTGTCGTCTGCTAGTCCAGGTCTGGCTCAACAAGCACGTGGCAGTAGAAGTGAAGGTCTGAGCTCTCAGGTCCTCTCACTCTCTTTAAGGAGCCTTTGTTTACTTTTTTGTAGGTAATCAAATGATGTGATTGGTTTGCTCCCTGGAGGTGTGACTAGGGGCTGATGTGGGTGGGGTTATTCTTCACATTGGAGAGAGTTTGGTGTGAGGAACAGGACTGTGCGCCTCTCCTTCTGGTGCCCCCTTATCGTACATCAGTGCTGGCACCTAACTGGTGCTTTCAGATTTTGGAAGTTGTGTGGTTTCATCAGCTTTTTTTCCTATGGATAACTTTTATGTAGAATAAAATTCCTGTTTAAAATCCATCCTTAAGTCACAGAGTGACCTTGGCTAGTTTTAAAGGTTTAATTTAATTGCCATATTTAATTTTAATATATGTAATATTGGACATTATAACAGCACAATGACTAGAGTTGCTGCTTTAGACTTTAGCACCCTGAGTTAATTTTAAGTTTAGTCACCTTGGACCGTGTGAGTTTCCCAGGGTAGTACAATATTCCCCCAACTTGGCAAATATTTTCTGCTAGCAGCTGTAAATTGTCCAATAAGATCACTGATGTGTGTGTAAAATGTGCCTTCTGATGCACTTGCTTTCTGTCCAAGATTGGTTTCTGTGTTGTGCCCAGTGCTGCTCACGTAGACTTCAACTCCACAAGACCATAATGTACAATGGAGAAGTGGGCTGCAAATGCATAGATGGATTTCAGCTCTGAGTTTGGTTCTGAATCATTTCTCTTAGTAATTCGGTTAACCCTGATGCCTCACAAATCTACTAAGTTAAGTTTGGCTCTTGCCTGCTGTCTGCATAATTTTATTTTTTTATAATTTTATTTTTTAGAAAGGAAGTCTAACTTGCAATGAGAAATCTACAGGAATTCCCTTGGAGCATAGCATCTGCACACTACAACAACATGGTTGGAGACCACCCTAATGGGGGTCTTTGAGGCTGTAACCTTCACTTAGTGCTGACGCAATGCAAGGAGTAGCTAGTTTATACTCTGCACTCCATGTGCTCACCTGCTGTCTTGTATTAACAGCGACCCTTACAGAAAACTGCACAAGTATTTCAAGTAATTCATAAAATAGAGGAGGTAAGGACTTCCCGTCACATGTAGGTTCTCATTCTCCATCTTGTTCTCTGGCCACTGTCTTCAAGTTGTTTTTGCACACATTAGATCACCTCGTACATTTGAATGAGGTGCACCAGGTTGACGCACATGTCTTCATTCAGAAACGTGGAATGTCACATTCTGGTGGGTTGCTAACTTCTGTTTCTTTTTCCCACAAGGTAGGCAGTAGTGAAGACAGTCCTGTTGATTTTAAAGTTTCTTTTTGCTAAACATGATGTCCTATTTCTAACTCCCCCTGTGAACCAGTTATTGGTGTTGCTCTGTTTGGTGGACTGCGAGAGCTGGAAAACTCTCCTCTATTTAAACTGATAGATGACAGGAGGGAAGATCTCGATTGACCGCAGTCTGGACTGGCGGACGAGTGCTTGGCAAGAGGCCGAGACAGGTATTAGAGTAGCTCTGTGGCTCAGTGGTAGGCTGCCAGTAGGAGCAAGTTTACCTCCAATAAGTCAGTTTTGGTTCCTGGTTTTCATTTTCTTGGAGAAGAATAATTTATAAATATTGTTCAAGGCATTGAAATGTCGGGGTTTACAAGAAGTGTAGCCTTGCTATTTTGTTGGATTTTTCTACTCATATTTCTGTTTGAGTATTGGATTTATGTTTATTAGAGACATGGGTTTAGTGTTTTTGGAACTCTTTTCTTTAGATTTTTTTTCACCGTATATGTTTTCCACCTAAACCAAGAACTGCACAAGATTGTTTCAAATAAAATCATCTTCTTTATAACTCCTTGACATCGCTGTCTCTCTTCTGTCTTCATCTACAGTCCCAGTCAGCCCAAACTACTACCAGCACAATTGCTTTCTACAGGGTCCTGATGTTCGTTGCAAGAATGTCCGTGTTTGTGAAGAACGTTACTTATTTAGTAACATTAAAAGTAATAAGAGCTAATTTCTTATGTCAAGAAGATCACATGTCGTAAAAGAGTGAGGTTGGGAGCTTGTGCTGATAGTGGGGTGTCACACGATGAACCACCTGGATTGGCACCCGAGTGCAGCAGGTGACATCTCAGCACCACAGTAAGACAGTGTGAGGGTTTTAATGGTGGCTGAAGTGCCAATCCTGCCACCAACCCCCACGTTTTCTCTGTAAGTTGGAGGACCCGTTTACTGAACTGGACGCAGATTAATATCACAGCCAGGATGAAGCAATTTCAGGTTGAGCCTTGTTCAGGGTCCCAATGGAGTCGAATCACTTCTGGGGTTTAATGGATTCAAAGTGGCAACCTTCCGATTTCTGCCACAGATCCCTAACCTCAGAGCCACCACTCGGCCCACAAGTCTAGAAGCAAAAAAATGAGTTGGCTTAGTTGGTTCAGACAATTCACTTATTTCTGATTTGGCTTCAGTTTCTGCAGGCCCCACTGTAGTACATGCAGGGCCAAAATCAGCAGCACCAGTCCTTCCACAGGGTGAGTGGGTAACAGTGAGATGGGTGGTCTAAGAAGTCCTTACTTTTCCATTCACTGTTTGTGAGAGAAGTGTCCATCTTTAAAACTGTTCAAATGTTACTTGAGATCCATCACGTGCCAGTAGAGGCTTTCAGCACAAACTCGAACTTCAATAGCATGCAGTCACTGAAGGGCTTTTGTGCTTTTGAAAGGAGGATGGAGTTTTGTCAAAGGAAAGAGGATGTGCTAAAATTGGATAAAATGATTTTAATTATTTAAAAAGTAAAAACTTCAACTATTTAATCATTTGTTCAGATTTAGCCACTCTGCTGTTTTATGTTGTCCAAAGACACAGGTTGATTTGTTATAAATGTATGCTGTTTAAGTTAATAAAACATTTTATGTCATATTTAATAATTCAGTAAAATGTACTTTCTTTATTTATACAAGATTTTATTTATTCTCTTTCTTACAGTCGAGCCAATGTAAAATATGAACATTTGTTGTAATTAGAAGTCTAAGAAAAGAGCTGACAGTCAGAGAGAAAAAATATTGCAGCAAGTGTTGCTCCTGCAGTAGCTGAACTTTTATTTTATAAGTAATAAGTATATTTTTACCATGAGGCCAGTTTTAGAACTTAATAAACATCCGCAGTAGAAACGTCTTCCTCTGTCACTTCTGTGGTCAGACATTCAGCCAGTGAGCAGCACGTCAGACAAAATGTAATGCAAGACTGATAATCCACCAAAACACAGAGCTGACTCTCCTGATTTACTGGTCAGCAGTCCTCACTTCAGGAATGTGCAGATTTTCTTCAGCCATTAATGTGACGCAGCAGAATGAATGTCAGATCGGCTGTCTCAGTCCACAGGAGAGCCACAGACTCTGAGAAGGTCTCAGTCAACGCCTTGCTTTCCTGTTGCGGTTGAGAGATTCAGTGCTGGGCTGATTACTTCTAACAACATCTCTGATGGTCCATGGAGACATGGAAAGCAGTAAAAAAAACAAATGTCACTTATTCCGATTTAAATATCAAAAATATTCTCACCATTACCTATAATTATACATAAATGTGTAAACCAGATTATGAGGAATTCAAAAATCTAGAAAAATAGTTGTAATGCCAGCCATGAGCCGATGTCAGTTTGTTGAGTTTAAATTTAACAGATGATTTGGACTCAATAATATAGAATCAGTTCAGCCACTCATCTCCATGTCTGTGACTGACTTTAATTTATTTTACAACCTCTATACTGTTTACTTAGTGTTAAAATGTCTTCACAGGCATCTCAGTGTGTTCATACATGTTGTAAGCACCTCATCAATTAGCACATTCTGTTCAGATATGTACTTTGTTATAATGTATTGTCGTAGTCCTGGCTGTAGATTCTAACTGTCACCTTCACATGATGAATGCTCCAGACATGTTTTTCAGTGAGTTCAGGCATCGACTGCCCACAGACTTCTGCTTTCTTGTCTGCTACTTCAGCTTTCTGCCACCATTCTTCCTACTAATATATTTCTAACACCTCAAGTATTTCTTATGTTAGACTCTCTTCTCTTCCTCTTCCTGTCATCTAGCAAGGGCTATTGGGTAAGGTTTTTACATTTTTCCTTGTTTTAAGTCTTTTCAGAAATTACTTCTGGGTAGCCTGTGACGATGCGGGTTCTCGCCCCAGGCTCCTATCTCTGTTTTGGGAGCTCTTGAACCCAACACCATTGTTAATGTCACCGAATGTCATCACGATGCAAGGGGATGGGGCAAAAAAGTGCAAGAGTGCTTTAATTTTAAAACAGTCAAAACAAAGTGTTCAAATAAATAGTGCAGTGCTCCAAACGTTATTGAATAAATAATCCATTAAAAAGGTAAAAATCCCAGGCGTTAAAACAAGGCTAAAATGAGATTAAAATCCTTCTAATGACATTGGGGTCACACCAGACAAGCTCAGCTTCTTCCCAGTCTCTCCAGCTCTTTGAAGGTATGCTCATCGTGACAGACTTCAGCCACCGCGCTCCTCATACTATCGGCCCCCGTCCTGGCTGCCTCCATTGGTGTCTGCCTGACCGCTTGGAGTCGGCTGTCCTCCTGTCTTCCTTCTCGCATTCGAAATCTTCCCTCGGATCTCTAGGGTGGGCTTGTCCCCGATCGTACCCACTCTTCAATTAACTCAGTGGGTACAATCCTGCCCCACGAGGGCCGATCACTCACTCCATCTGACCACTCCATCACTGGGATCCCTGACCGCACTGACCTTACTCTTTCTCAGCTGACTGGCTCGTCCACTCTCTTTTCCCCAGTGCTCTTTCTCTGCCTCTTCCTTTCTTTTACTGTTCTCTTTTTTCCTTCTGCCTCACGCTTCTCCTATTTATTACGGGGATGTGGCTCAGGTGTGGCGATTAGCAGCTCCCGGATTCAATTACGGATGCAGACGATTCCTCACCTGTGCACATAAGCAAGGAAACGCCCGCCTCACGCAGCATCCAGGAACTACTCCGGTCATACCACCACACCCCCTTTTTAAGCGGCAAGTGCGGCGATTATTTATTTAAAAAATGGGCTTTTATTCTGAGCCGTAGACCCGCTATATCACATAGCCCTGATGGAGGAGCAGCTCTGGATACAAGTGCAGAGATCATGAAGTCTTATTGCACATCATAAGGAAGCTCTGGTGCACCTTCAACAAAAACTAAACTACAACCTTTAACTGAAGTCTAAACACAATAGCACTGTATGGAGCTGAAACTTGGCTTGTAAATAAGAATAACAACCTGAAAATCCAAATCTAAATAGAAAGGTTCATGATAGCACTATTAAAACTATGATAACTGAACAAAATAATTAATAAAGAAGTGCATAATTAAACATAGCAGGAGAATGTAAAAATAACTATGAAATGAAGGAAAGGCCATGCCTGGTGGAAACCACACACTGCTGTAACCAGACAAGAATTAGATTGTAATCCTTCATGGAGAAGATAAAGAGGAAGGCCAGAAAAAACTTGGAAGAAAATGGTGAAGATGAGAGAGAGGAAAGAAATCAGAATATCACAGGAGAGAAGGAATAAATAATCAACAAACAGATGAGATGGAGGAAGATTGTAGAGGACTATGAACACACAGATGAATTCACTTAAAACAGACATATTAGAAATATGTAAAGAAATTAGAGTCTCAAGATGAAACACCAATAGACAGTGACTTGAGCAAGAAGACATGTTAGACTAGATAGATAGATAGATAGATAGATAGATAGATAGATAGATAGATAGTGTGACAGATTAGGGCTTTCTCGCTCCCTTGTACCCTCAGACAGACCACTCATCAGACACCAGATAAAAGTACAAATAATTATTTATTATAATAATAATGTGCACAAAGCACGCTCCTCTCCACAATTCTCCAATAAGCAATAAACAATCCTCCTCTCCCAGACGCTTAGCCACCCTGCCTCCCAACTCAGCTCGTCCGTATGGGATTTCCCAGAGTCCTTTATAGTCCTTGACCCAGAAGTATTTGTCCCTCAGTCCATGTGACTTTCTTTCACTTCCGGGTCAGGTAAAAATCCTTCTTTTCTTCACCCAGGAAGCACATCGTTCCCTTTGTCCACGTGAATCTGACGTACTTCCAGGGTGTAAGGCAAATAGTCTCTGGGCCTCCCTGCAGCGACTCCTGGCGGCCCCCATGGTATCTAGCAGGGCTGTGCATTAAAAGTCCATTGTCCGTAATTCCCTGCTGTTATTCAGGGCACCTCTATGCTGCTAGGTGGGCTCCATCTGGTGGCCAGGGGGTATTGGCTTGGGTACACGGCTGGCCATATCTTACAATAGATAGATAGATAGATAGATAGATAGACACTTTATTAATCCCAAGGGGAAATTCACATACTCCAGCAACAGCATACTGATAAAATACAATATTAAATTAAAAAGTGATAAAAATGCAGGTATAACAGACTAACCTCTGCTCCACTGTGGCACCCTGATACAAACATCAGAGGACTGAAATACAGTTAATTAATTACAAATAAAAATTAAAATGCCACATGAGTCACTCCCTACACGTTCAATGTGGTTTTCTCGCTGATCTCAGTGCACTCTGGCTGGTGGTCATTTCCTGAAAACTCAAGGACTGCAACTGAAATGCTGAAGATCTGAGACGTGAGATCAGTGGTGTGCACTTTGGCTTGAGGATGAAGACCTTTGGCTTTTACCTCCTCATATGTAAGTACACTTATTGGTTTTAAAAGTTGCATTTACTGATACTGACTCTGTATTTAACATAAATATAACTTTACTGTAACAACCCTTACAAAATGAACATTTGCAAAATATTCTTTTCATCAAAATCAATATGTTTTTAACATGGCATTAAAATGTATGTCTATTGTTACATAGAATCCAGTGATAAATATATTACAGTATCTTGCACTATACTGACAAACTTTGAAAATATGTAAATTGTTACCATTTCTGTTTACTGCACTATGTTTTCCAAAATATAAAAATACATTTCTTATATTGTATTTTAAAATACAAGGAACAATATCCAGTCTGGTATATTTTAGAGAAATTACAGTATATTTCTAAGATACTTTAAAACTAGTATTCCGTACAATATAATGTTTCATATACACTGTATGTTTAAATATATTTTAATAAATAGCTGTTTTTCTTTAAATACTGCCAGATATTTTAGAAATATATTAACCTGGCATTGTAAAGATCATCCAGTTGATACGTATAAAGTGTTTCTTATACTGAGATCTGTCCTAAACTAAACTGCACTGTGACGGCACAAAGTCTAAACTCATTATAAATCGAGAAAAGTGAGTAATAAACTTACAACCTGCAATGTTCTGTTATCAGGACAGCACTTAGTTTGTAAACTCAAATTAAAAGAAGTGGATTTCCAATAAATTGTATCTAAATTGTATCTTTATCTTTCCTGCTTTTGATATCTTGAGTTATTGTTGTTGTTGAAGTTTTGGATCTTATTGTGCTACATGAGAATCTGCGACATCACACTAATATAAGATTTGCTTAAGAGCCGAGTCTTTAACATTCCAGATCTGTTTTTATCTAAAATTGTTAGCCTAGTTGTAGTTTTATTAATCTTCCATTAGTAATTTTGAAGCTCTTTCCATTTCTGCTACTTAACTAACTACTTAAACAAATGTGTTGATCTCATAGAGGATATTCTGTAATCCACTGCGGCTCACCCTGCGTCACTTCACTGTGTTAATTGTTCTAATCTTCTGTCTAACTTGAGCTCTTAAACTGATGAACAAGGAAGGTGCTTTTTGAAAATTCAAGCTGACACAATTAGTTCAGCATGAAATCAATGAAAGTTAATACACAGACACAGCTGCCTACTTGGACTGAGTTTAGTGAGTTACTGGGAGTTCACTGGCAGGACTGGGTTTAGTTTTTTTGTTTCATGTAAAAGTCAAGAAAAGTAAATTAGTGACGTGACTGAAACACGGGGCTGGACACTCACTTTAGTGTATGTCTTACACAATATATTACAAACTTTATATATATATGTGTGTGTGTGTGCAGTATGTTTATTTATATATCAGAAGTAATCTCAATAATATTTATTTGAACTGTTTATATTTTACTTTATCTTGAAAGATATGTCAATAAAAAAAGCAAAAGTAAATGCATGTGATTATGTGTGAGATTCATTAAAGCAAACAGAGGAGAGACACACAAAGTTAACGTTTATGGCCACACTGGCACAGTGCCATTCCATTTGGTCCAGTGGTGATTGTTAAAACACTTCACATCTTGTAAACTGGTGCTGATGCCTCTGGAAACTGGAATCTTACATTAATATGACAGCAGAAACAATCAGGATGAAGTAACAGAATGATGCTGAAACAAAATGTTGTTAATTGTCAGATGTATTGGTTGGAGCAGAATGTTGTCACCCCAGAGAGCATTGCTGTGTCACCTCTCCTGGCCTGTCACCAGCTCTGTGGACTTTGTGGTCACATGACGATTTCCCAGGTCACCTGATTCTTTTCCTCCATCACAGAGATGTGTGTTAACTCAGTTGGTGATCCAAACTTGTCCATTACTGGGAAGGTTAGTTGATTAATGTGTTGTGTGTATCAAGCAGAACAAGTACAAGAAGAACTGAACAAGTGTGAGTTTTGTGATGTCTTGTTGTCACACCATGGTGTCATTCTTTCCATGTCCCCTGTGAAGTTGGCCTCCACCTTCCTAATATACTATAATGGACTAAAGGGACTCCAGCAATTGCTGAATTTAAAGAAAAATTAGGAAAGAAACAAAACTGAGTATGAAGAGTTTACTTTGTGTGCTCTTCAGTCTGTCCTTGCAGTCAACGCTCTGCCCAAAGTAATGGAGAGTCTAGAGGCTCAGAAGTAAGAGACGCCTGATGGCTGAATGGACGAGTTCATCAAGTGTAAAATGAGGGGCAGGTCACCTTACTGAATCCAAACTCTGTGTTTTAGCATTTAGGGGAACCTCCTGATGATCTGCTCACCTTTGTAGGCTGCATACATCTTTAAGATAAGGGCAAATATTGAAAAATGTTTGAAAACTAAATAACAAATGCACAGTAATGGCCAACCAGCTACGGACCCCCAAGTCTGTCTCCTCCTCTCCACTGTCAGTGATTAACAGGGCGTTAGATTGTCTTGTCTGTTTATATATTTAAATGACATTCATTGTTTAGTTTAGTTTGTGTGTTTCTGTATGTTGACGTTGTCACAAAAGCCACAAAGAGCCATAGTAAGGTTTGGGGCAGCCACCCGTATGTTTGGTTTCCTGGCTGCAAATTGAAGTTTAAATGATAGCACTGCTGTGCACAAAACAGAACTGAGGGAACAGGGAAAAGGTGGAGGCTTTTAAAGGGGAAGACAGGAAGTGAGATCAAAGGGGTCAGGCTCATGAAGGTCTTCAGCCATAGGCTCGGTCCCAGAAATGACGTCAAGAGGGCCAGGTGGAATCTCCCGTGAATGGTCTGCAGGAAAGGGAGAAAAAGAGTCAGTGCAGTCTATGAGATGCAGCCCGGACACAGACAGACGGACATTGTAAAGTCACCCAACACACGTTTATGATTAATAATATTTACAATATATGGGTGCTTCCAGCAACAATCCCCCATAGTCCAGGCCTCTCTTCCAGTGCCTCTTTCCTTTAGGCCGCCCTACTCCTCTCCAACACAACTCTCGTCCACTTCCACCCAACTTCAGTCTTCGAATGAATATACAAGCCCGGATGGGCCCTAGATGTTCCCTGACACTCCTCCCTGGACACTCCCCTGTGTGGCGGAAGTGCCGGCTGCGCACCCGGAAGCCTTCTGGGTGTCCCCAGTCTTCTCCGCCCAGCACTTCCTGGTGTGGTGGAAGTGCTGAGGTCCAGGGCTCTCCAGGCACCGGGGCACCCCCTGGCAGTGACCACGGGCCCCTGCAGGGTTGAGCTTCAAAGCTCTGTACCCATGGTCCCCATAGCAACCAGGGTGGCTGCCCCCACGTGGTCTGAGATGGGCGCACGCCCTCTTCTGGTCCTCCAAGGCGTCCCGGCATCTGCCACAATGCCCCACCATCAGCGAAGACCAGTTGGGAGGAGCGGCACGTCCCGCGAGGGCAGCTTACCCCCGAAGCGGGTCCTCTCCTGAGGCGCCGGGGTCCAACTCGGCCCCCCGGGGCCTACTCCTTCGGCACCCTCTCCGAGGTTGTCGTGCCCCTTTGGTTGACGCCACTCGCCCCCTCGTAGCCTCTGCCAGCTGTGATAACTCTGTCACGTGCTGGTCTGACTCGAAACTGCCCTTCCTCAAGCCCTTTAGATGCCTCCCATGCGCACGTGTGTGACATCGTTTATTACAGTTTATTATGATATGAGCCTGCATTTAATGAAATTATTTAATAAAAAAAATGAATTCCTTTGAAATGCACTTATTATGGTGATTATAGCACTTGTAGTACAATAAAAATTATTATTGAAACAAAAGGCTCAAAATGGCTGGCAAGAAAGATGTAAAAAATGAAACGCTAAATTTTCAGCGGCTTTACTTCTAGCTGTTATTATGTAAGATTTTATATTTTCTTTTATTAGTGAAAAGATATTAGTTTATTAAAAACAGTGAAATATTGAACTATGTAATCTTTTGTTCAGATTTACCTGTTCTGCTGTTTTATGTTTAATAAATAGAAACTCATTTTTCAAATATTTCTTCTGTTTACAGATTACAATAATAAAACATACCACAAGAATATTTTGAATAAGGTCAACATAAAGTCAAATTTAAGAATTTGTTAAAATTATTAATTCATTTTTTCAGGATTTGATAAATTTATGCCCTTGCAGTCAGGCCAGTCTAATCAGAAATCTGACAAAAGAGTTGGCAGTTTGTGAAGAAAACGGTTGCAGCGACAGTTGTTCCTGCATTTGCTAAACTTTGATCTGATAAGACATAAATATCTCTTTCACATGAGGCTGCTTTTAGTTCTGAAGGACAAACAGTTTTTTATAAACTGCTGTGGCAGGAACGTCTTCTTCTGTCACTTCTGTGGTCAGACATTCAGCAAGTGAGCAGCACATTAAAACAACTTTAATGTAAAACTGATAATCCATCAGAACGGGCTGACTGACTTCCATCACAAGCGGCTCTCCTAATTTACTGGGTGAGGAGTGCAAACTTCAGAATTTTGTAGATTTTCTCCAACCATAACGTGATGCAGCAGACGGAATATTAGATCAGCTGTCTCAGTCCACAGTAGAGTCACAGATTCTGTGTAGGCCTTAGACGATACCAGGCTGTCCTGTTGCTGTTGAGTGAATCAGCGCTTGGCTCATTTCTTCTAAAAGTGTCTCTGCTGGCTCTTGAAGATGACAAGAGCAATTAAAATAGTGTCACTTATCCATATTTAAATATGTGAGTTATTCTTGAATTGAATTGTAGACAAGTGTGAAAGGCAGTTTAGGAGGAATCTGAAAATACAGAAAAATCTGCATTTGTTTTGAAGAACAGAAAAATCTGTTCAGTGTATTGTATTGTTCTGTGTAACAACAACAACATTTATTTATATAGCACATTTTCATACAAACAGTAGCTCAAAGTGCTTTACATATTAAAGAATAGAAAAATAAAAGACAAAATAAGAAAACAAATAAATCAACATTAATTAACATCGAATAAGAGTAAGGTTCAATGGCCAGGGGACAGAAAAACAAAAAAAACTCCAGACGGCTGGAGAAAAAATAAAATCTGTAGGGATTCCAGACCATGAGACCCTCCAGTCCCCTCTGGGCATTCTACCTAACATAAATGAAACAGTCCTCTTTGGATTTAGGGTTCTCACGGAAGGGCTTGATGATGATGATGGTCACGCAGACTTCTGCCTTTTAATCCATCCATCATTGTTGGAGCATCATGAAGCTTTGAGTAGGTGGTGGTGGCGCAGGCCACCACCACAAAGAAACCGGAAAAAGAAACAGAAAAGAGAGTAGGGGTCAGTACGGATTTTAGAGCCACCATGAATAGTTATTATGATGAATTGAACATACAGAGTATCAGGATTAAGTTAAATTAAGATTAAAATGAAGTTATAAAAAAGCCATGTTAAAGTAATGTGTTTTCAGCAGTGTTTTAAAGTGCTCTACTGTATCAGCCTGGCGAATTCCTATTGGCAGGCTATTCCAGATTTTAGGTGCATAGCAGCAGAAGGCCGCCCGCCTCACCACTTCTTTTAAGTTTTGTTCTTGGAATTCTAAGGAGATAATCATTTGAGGATCTGAGGTTACGATTTGGAATATAAGGTGTGTGGCCCCGGCCGGGGCTGGAGCCCGGCCGGGCGCCCAGGAGGAGGAGAGGAGGGCTTGTGCCTCCTCCAGACCCTGGCGTCCGTCTTGGTTGTGTAGGGGACCACGGGTACAGGGCTTGGAAGCCCAGCCCTGTAGGGAACCGTGGACACCGCCGGCGGCGCCGATGCGGTTTACCCTGTGTGGTCTTTGGCCGGGGATGGAGCCCGGCCGGGGCGCTTTGGAAGACCGGAGGAGGGCGTGTGCCTCCTCCAGACTGAGTGGGGGTGTCCGTCCTGGTTAGGCAGGGGGCCTCGGGTACAGGGCTTGGAAGCCCAGCCCTGTAGGGACCCGTGGCCACCGCCAGGCGGCGCCCCGGTGCCTAATTATCCCGGGAGCCCGGCACTTCCGCCACACCAGGAAGTGCGGGGAAGCTTTGGTGGCGCCGAGAGCCGCCAGGAAAGCAGCCGACACTTCCGCCACGCTGGGGCGTGGCTAAAGAGAAGAGGCGGAAACACCTGGGGCTCATCCGGGGCATTATTTAAGGGGCCGCCTCCCTCCAGTCATTTGGTGGAAGTCGGGAGGAAGCGGACTGAGCTGGAGAGCGAGGACAGGAGGCGGCCAGGAAGCAAGGCACAGAACTGTGGGCCCTGGACTTGGGGGAATCGGTGCAGAGGCACTGGGGTCGTGTGAGTGTGCACTGGACTTTTTATATTGTAAATAACTGTAAATAAACAGTGTGTGGTGAAAATATGTCGTCCGTCTGTCTGTGCCGGGGCCAGCGTTCACAGGTGTCAGACATTCCGATATATACGATGGGGCGAGATTATTTAAGGCTTTATAAACCATAAGCAGAATTTTAAAGTCAATCCTGAATGACACAGGTAACCAGTGTAGTGACATTAAAACTGGAGAAATGTGTTCGGATTTTATTTTCCTAGTTAGGATTCTAGCAGCTGCATTCTGCACTCGTTGCAAACGATTTATGTCTTTTTTGGGTAGTCCTGAGAGGAGTGCGTTACAGTAATCTAGTAGATAGATAGATAGATAGATAGATAGATAGATAGATAGATACTTTATTAATCCCAAGGGGAAATTCACATAATCCAGCAGCAGTATACTGATACAAAGAAACAATATTAAATTAAATAGTAATAAAAATGAAAAAGAATTAAAATAAAATTAATGTTTGCATTTACTCCCCCGGGTGGAATTGAAGAGTCGCATAGTGTGTGGGAGGAACGATCTCTTTAGTCTGTCAGTGGAACAGGACAGTGACAAAAGTCTGTCACTGAAGCTACTCTTCTGTCTGGAGATGATCCTGTTAAGTGGATGCAGTGGATTCTTCATGATTGACAGGAGTTTGCTTAGTGCCCGTCGCTCTGCCACATATTTTAAACTGTCCAACTTTAATCCTACAATGGAGCCTGCCTTCTTAACAAGTTTGTCCAGGCGTGAGGCGTCTTTCATCTTTATGCTGCCACCCCAGCACACCACCGCGTAGAAGAGGGCACTCGCCACAACGTCTGGTAGAACATCTGCAGCATCTTACTGCAGATGTTGAAGGATGCCAACCTTCTCAGAAAGTATATTCTGCTCTGAGCTTTCTTACATAGAGCATCAGTATTGGCAGTCCAGTCCAATTTGTCATCCAGCTGCACTCCCAGATATTTATAGGTATGCACCCTCTGCACACAGTCACCTCTGATGATCACAGGGTCCATGAGGGGCCTGGGCCTCCTAAAATCCACCACCAGCTCCTTGGTCTTGCTGGTGTTAAGGTGTAAGTGGTTTGAGTCGCACCATTTAACAAAGTCTTTGATTAACTTTCTGTACTCCTCCTCCTGCCCACTCCTGATGCAGCCCACAATAGCAGTGTCATCAGCGAACTTTTGCACGTGGCAGGACTCCGAGTCATATTGGAAGTCTGATGTATATAGACTGAACAGGACCGGAGAAAGTACAGTCCCCTTGCGGCGCCCCTGTATTGCTGCACACGATGTCAGACCTGCAGTTCCCAAGACCCACATATTGAGGTCTGTCTGTAAGATAGTCCACAATCCATGCCACAAGGTGTGAATCTACTCCCATCTCAGTCAGCTTATCCCTAAGGAGCAGAGGTTGGATGGTGTTGAAGGCGCTAGAGAAGTCCAAAACATAATTCTTACAGCACCACTGCCTCTGTCCAGGTGGGAGAGGGATCGATGAAGCATATAGATGATGGCATCCTCCGCTCCCACCTTCTCCTGGTATGCGAACTGCAGAGGGTCTAGGGCGTGGCGGACCTGTGGCCTCAGGTGGTGAAGCAGCAGCCGCTCCATGGTCTTCATCAGATGTGACGTCAGAGCAACAGGCCGGAAGTCATTCAGCTCACTAGGACGTGATACCTTTGGGACAGGAGTGATACAAGATGTTTTCCAAAGCCTCGGGACTCTCCCTGTTCCAGGCTCAGGTTGAAGATGCGCTGTAGAGGACTCCCCAGTTCCAACGCACAGGCCTTCAGCAATCGTGGCGATACACCATCTGGACCCGCTGCTTTGCTGGAACAAAGTCTTTTCAGCTCTCTGCTCACCTGGGCTGCTGTAATTGTGGGTGGGGATGTCTCACCTATGCTGGTATCAGCAGAAGGATGGTTGGAGGATGCAGTACTCCGAGGTGAGAGTGGGTTACTGTGATCAAACCTATTAAAGAAGTTGTTCATTTGGTTTGCTCTCTCCACGTCTGTCTCGATTGCGGCACCCGCTTGAGCTGCAGCCAGTGATAATCTTCATCCCATCCCACACTTCCTTCATACTGATTTTCTGCAACTTCTGCTCCAGCTTTCTCCTGTACTGCTCTTTCGCCGCCCTGAGCTGGACTCGGAGTTCCTTCTGCACGCACTTCAGCTCATGCTTATCACCACCTTTAAAAGCCCTTTTCTTCTGGTTCAAAAGGCCCTTGATATCACTTGATCACTAGTCGACTGAAAACAAACGCGTGAACTAATTTCTCAGCATCTTTCAGTGATATAAGAGGTCTAACTTTACTTATGTTTCTTAAATGAAAAAATGCTGTCCTAATGATCTGATTAATATGTGATTTAAAATTCAGATTACAGTCCACAATCACCCCTAAGCTTTTTACCTCCGTCTTGACTTTTAATCCTAATGTATCCAGTTTATTTCTAATAGCCTAATTGTATCCATTATTGCTAATCACTAAGATTTCAGTTCTCTTTATTTAACTTGAGAAAGTTACCATTCATCCATTCTGAGATACAAGTCAGACATTGTGTTAGTGAATCAAGAGAATTGGGGTCATCAGGAGCTATTGATAAGTACAGCTGTGTGTCATCAGCATAGCTGTGGTAGCTCACGTTGTGCCCTGAGATAATCTGACCTAACGGAAGCATGTAGATTGAGAATAACAGCGGACCCAGGATAGAGCCTTGTGGAACACCATATCGGATATCATGTGTCTTCGAGTTGTAATTCCCACAACTAACAAAAAATTTTAGGATTCAAACCAATTTAAGACACTGCCAGAGAGGCCCACCCATTGACTAAGGCGATTTCTAAGAATGTTGTGATCAATGGTGTCAAATGCAGCACTCAGATCTAAGAGGATGAGAACAGATAAATGGCCTCTGTCTGCATTCACTTGCAAATCATTTACTACTTTAACGAGTGCAGTTTCTGTGCTGTGATTTGTTCTAAAACCGACTGAAATTTATCAAGAATAGCAGGTTTATTTAGGTGGTCATTTAACTGCATAATGACTGCCTTCTCCAGAACTTTACTTAAGAAAGGCAGGTTAGAGATGGGTCTAAAATTTTCAAGAGCGAGGGTCAAGATGATGTTTCTTAAGAAGGGGTTTAACTACAGCAGTCTTAAGACAGTCTGGGAAGACCCCCGTATCTAGTGACGAATTTACTATGTCCAGAACATTATCAATTAGCACGCCTGATACTTCTTTGAAAAACCTTGTTGGTATTGAATCAAGGACGCAGGTGGAGGATTTTAATTGAGAGATTATTTTTTGTAAATCAGGTAAATCTATCCTAGTGAAAGAGTTTAATTTGTTTATAACAGGATGCTGGGGTTTAGGAGGATCCTTAGTGTTGGGGAGATATACTATGTTATTTCTAATATCATTAATTTTTTGATTGAAAAATACAGCGACAGCCTCACAGGTTTCACTGGAAGTACTTAGGAGGCATTCCTTTGAGCTACCTGGTTTAGTAGGCGATCAATTGTAGAAAATAAGACTCTGGGATTACTAGCATTGTTATTTATAATCTTGGAGAAATAGCAGCGTCTCTCAAGACGGACAGTGTTATTGTATTCTGTTATTTTGACTTTTAATATTTCGTGGTGGATAGTAAGTTTAGTCTTCCTCCATTGACGCTCAGCTCTACAACATGTTCTCTTTAAATCAGACACTCTTTGGGTCTTCCATAGTATAACAATGCTAGAAGATTTTTTCACTGTCTTTTCAGGTGCAACTCTGTCAACAGCAGCTCTCACTTTAGTATTAAATCTTTCCACCTTACTATTTACATTATCCTTGATATTATAGTTGGCACTATAAATGGACTGATTGCTTAGAATTGTATTGTATTGTTCAGTGTATTTGTATTTTATTGTTCGTGTATTGTATTGTTCTGTGTATTGTATTGCATTTACTCCTTTTTTGACACCCACTGCACACCCAATCTACCTGGAAAGGGGTCTCTCTTTGAACGGCCTTTCCTGAGGTTTCTTCCATTTTTCCCCCACAAGGGTTTTTTTTTGAGAGTTTTTCTTTGTCTTCTTAGAGAGTCAAGGCTGGGGGGCTGTCAAGAGGCAGGGTCTGTTAAAGCCCATTGCGGCAATCCTTGTGTGATTTTGGGATAGGCAAAAATAAATTGAAATTGAAAAATTATTGTAATGCCAGCCATTGAAACAACGTGAAATTGTTGACTGAGAAACAGAACAACAGATTAGGACTAACAATGTCAGAGTACATGAAATACACAGCTGAGTGGGGGTCTGCTGCACCACTGAGGCTTTATCAAATGTGAGAAGACACACCTGCTGTATCTTAACCTCCTGTTGTTTCTCATTTTTTTAAACTAAATTCTTTTACTGATTTCATTCTTCAAATTGTTGAACTCCACCTGATGTGATACTTGGAGAAGAACACAAATCTCTTCATGTTTCTCTTTATCTTCTCACTCATCTTCTAGAATCTCTTTTTATTTTTTCAGGTCTTCCTGTGTTGATGTCCTTAGCCCAGCATGAAGGTACGTGAGAGGAGATTTCTACTCTATAATCACACTCACCCTCTTGATATGTTTGTCGCACTCATCATTCTTGCTTATTCCCCTCAGATTGGTGTCTTTGTCCTTAACTGACAATTTAATTTGCTCTTTCATCAGGATCAGAAACTTCATTGCGTTGTCTTTATGGCTCCTTTCACACACAGAACTGTAGAGACTCTTTACTTAACCATCCTAGGAATTGAATGAGATTTGTTTGTTTGCCATGTCTGGTTATCTCCTGGAGTTGATGCCATTCACACTCACAGCACTGTGTCAGTTGGCGCAGGTCCTAAACTTGTGCAGACGACCTGCAAGCACTGATGTGTTATTTTTTATATCACTCTTAAATTGATTTATCCAACATTTACTTTCTCTGATACGGAAATCTTTAACATAATCTACTTTATTAGAGCGGAGGTTGTGGGCCTCTTCTCTTTACTAAACGTGAACCTCTGTTGTCATCAGACTCTTCTGCTCATGACATGGATTTGTAGAATGGAATTAATAACAAATTACTGACTGTTTAAGTTAAAGGATGGTGTTCTGTCATGGAGTGGGTAAGCACAACCATCCAGACATTTGCACTGTGGTAACTGCCAGCTGCCAACCTGTGACGTCTGGAGACAGAGGCACACAGAAGAGGCTCCTTCATACTTTGAGAAATAACAGAAACTCCTGCACTTCTGTGGGTGGCAGCAGCTTTCTAGTGACATCAGCTGAGAGATCACTCAGTGCCCACCCTGCCCAACACTAAGGTGCTGCTGCACTCTGCCTGCCCACAAGTTCTGCCAAGTCAATACTGGTAGAGTCGTTTTCACTACAAAGCCTTGATATCACCTTCTGATGACACTATTAAATTTCATTTATTTTTTTTAAGATCAAATTAACAATCTACTCTTTTGGTGCCTTTTGACTTGATTTGTGTTTCTTTTCTTAAACATGTACAGTACGTTATCACACATTGAGAGGTCATATGTATGTTACTAATCTGCAAAATCCATTAAAGATCTTTCCATTACCATTTCAAAAGACGTTTAAAATAAACTGAAATTAAATTTCTCAACAGGAATCTCACACTTCCCACGTCTCCCATATCCAGTTACAAAGTTCTGCTATGAGAAACCTGAACTTTCAACTTTGTCTAAAGTCACTAAAGCTGACCTGTTTTTGTGCTGATCATCAAAGAATCTTCAGTAGTGTGAAGAAAACAAAAAAATAAAGTCAGACCAAGCGTCCCACTGATAATGCTGAGTGACATCAGGGTCACAAAATGACAATGACAGTGACTGAGGGTTGTTGTTAATTTGAAATGAAGCAAAGACAAGAACTGTTATTAAAAAAGTTAGGTGACAGCAAAGACTCACCTTAGTCAGAATGGCTGGAAAACTGAAATTTTCAAATGATTTAAATATTAAATGGTTGTAATGCATATTTAACAATTTACATTTCTCTGTGTATATTGTTGTTTAGTCTGATTTTGAATTCAAATTTGTTGTGGTGTTTTCTGTGTTGTGTTCAACTCTGCAAGTAATTACAAGTAATTAGACATTTTATGATGGGGTGTTTCTGGCTGGGAAGGAGAAACCATCACTATGGCACAGAGCAGGGCAGAGCTGGACAGGCAATAGAGAGGGTCCTGCACATCATAGGTGGGCACCACTAGGGGGCAGCATGACTTGAATGTGTCTGACATTTCCCAGAAGAGCAGCAGGCAGAGGCCTCAGTATGAGGATAAGAGTGTGGGAGGCTGTGGCCTCAGTGACGTCATGAAATGCTACCAGAGGACACAAGAGGGGAGGTGGGCTAGCAGGATATGGAGAGATCTGGTCTTCTAATCAAACCAGGAAGGACACATCAGGTGGTAACAACAACTACACAATACCAGAATAGAACATACAACAATAGGTCATGCTGTCAGTCTTGTAGAGTAGCCATTGAGAGAGTAGAAGCTCTGGAGGCCTCGTCCTTTAATGGCAAATGAAGACTGAGTTGTGCTGGGACACCAGGAGACATTATATGGGGATCTGGCTTGGTGTCTGTGAAGCAAAATGAAAGTCTAAGTGTTATCCTTAGTTGTGGCCCAAGTGTGTCAGTAGCTACTTGAAAGTAAAGTCAAGAGGATAGTGAGAGGAATACTGAAGTCAACAAAGAAGAAGGAGACGTCAGCGTCTATGGAGAATAAGAGAGAAATGAGAGAAGATGATGGGAGCATTTTATTATGTTAGTCACAGGGTTAAAATTGGAATATGTGGATCTGGAAAGGCACCAGTTTGTTCAATTGCCTTTATTAATTTGTTCTTTGTGGTCTTCATATGAACATCCCTCCCTTGATATCTTAATAAATAATTAATAAAAGTGCAGCTCTGATTAACGTTTTCCCTCCTTGAAGTTGGTCTGGCTGTGGACGGCTGTCACAAGAGCCCACCCTGCTGTCCCAGTACTTCATAATCAGGTCTCTATTAAGCATTTCTCTAAAGTGTTTGTATAAATCACTTTGTCTTTTAGTTTCTTCTTCTTTCCTATTTTTGTCCTCCAAATGGTAGCAGTGATGTGATTGGACTCCTTCACTGAACTCCACAGTACGTTTATTCAAATGGTAAATGCTTTCTAAAGTTCTTCATGACAGTACTCACAGTGAAAGGGGCTCAATGATGGAGTGATGGATTGTTCAGTTATCTCTGTCAGTGAAATAGTCGTCTGTGTTTCTGTCTCCTCCAATCCAGTTTGTCATTCTGATCTTTTTATTCCTCACAGGAAACAGAAATGTGACACTGACACTGAGGACTGAGGGGACACCTGTGTACATTGGAGACAAAGTGACAATGGAGTGCAGTGTTGAGGGCAGCATCACTAACTGGACGTATCGCTTTTACAAAGTTGTTAACAGACATTATGATCAAATTAAAGTGGCCACTGAACACACTTACACCATCGAGTCTGTGAGTCAGTCTGACAGTGGAGAATACAGCTGTGACTCCTACAGTGCTGATTACCCTCAAGCCATAGGATCCAGCAATCGTGTTACACTGACTGTTCATGGTGAGTGTGTGACTAAGGTGGGTCAGCAGGACACAGGGGTCTATGTCTGTACAGCACAGCAGAGGGGCTTTCTCTCCACTTGGTCACTCTGTGCCTTTAGATGAGAGGAGTTTGCTGTGCTGAAAGTTTGACTGCATTTATGAATTCATTACATTTTTAACAGTAGATATCCACAGTTCACCTCCTGAAATGGCTCTTCTCTTGTTTATTAATTTTTTCTGTTAGCTCATTCAGTTAAAGAAAAGCTAGAGACCCTGATATGTCATGTGACACCAGTAGGGGGAGTACCAGCCACCCAACCCGACTCAGACAGACGTAAGAGGCACACTTATAAAAGCTCATGTGATTTTTAATGTTCTTTTATCTCTTGTGGGCAACGCCTTCCCCATTCCCACAAGTTAAACAGCCCAAAAGCCCAAGCACCACACAATATAATAGTTTTTCTCTCTCCTTCTCTTTCTATTCCTCCTCCACTCTTCCTCGGCAATCTTTGACTTCCTCCTCCCAACTCTGGCTCCCAAGTAGTATCTGTTGGCTCCTTACTTTAGGGACCCAGAAGTGCTCCTGGTGCTCATTGCCCTACTTCTGGCAGCACTTCAGGGAGTGGCAGATGAGCTGATCTCCAGGGCTCAACAGCCTCTCCAGCACCACCTGCTGGCACCCACGGACCCCGATAGGGCTGTATCAAACTCCAACTCCCATGGAGCCCTGTGGAGTCCTAGGCATCGCTGCAACCCAGGGGGGCTGCCATGTAGCTCTCCAGGGGAGGTAACGATCTGGCCACACTTGCTCCCCTGATCCTTCTAGCCTGGGGGCGTCCCGGCTGGGCAAGGGCCCCGGCCATCTGCTACAGTTGCTAAATTTATTCTAAATGTATTGCCCTCAGGAAATTCATTCTGACTTTTTGTGTAAATTTTCTTGTAGTTTTTGCAGCTTTGGTCTTCTTTTTTGGAGTCACATTTGGTCAGTTGTGGCATTTAAATGCTGACCTCGCACTTCTGTGAAATTTGGACAAAACATGAACATCCTGCAATTAAACAATCAGAAAGCTTTCATTTTACTTAACATCCTTACTGTCTAACAACGTCTGTCATGTCCAGTTAGTTTCTAGTAAAGTCACTTGTGCTGGTCACACTGTCACTGCAGAGATGAAGTGTTTGAGCAGCATGGAGACCACCGCAGTCATGGAGGTAACAGACTTGAGCAGCTGAACCTCATGTTGTAATAAATCAACTGTGGTGGAAGAACAGATGGGACTACAAACAGTGATGTCTCCTCTAATTCACTGTCCACTCTGAGATGACCTCTATAAAATATTGATGATGTGACTCCTGCTCTATCAGGTATGGAAACACATTAACCCAAACACAGTGAAAGGCTATTAAGCTCCATAATTTTCACTTTAACTGTAAATTTTCTGCTCCACCATGCAGGGCTCTCCCAAGGTGCATTTGGACTCAGCCCACTTCTTCTTGGCTCTGTCCAGTCTGTCAATAATCTGTCATCGCGTGCCACATTTGTGACAAGGAGTGGCACGTCTGGGCATCTCTCTTTGTATCTCCATGAGCTGAACTGAGCCACTTGTAGCAGAAACGTCAAGATTCAAATCCTGATCCCTGTTGTCACTCATCAGTCCAGAGTGATGTCTCTGTTTTTATGTTCTGGCTAACACCTCCTCAGAATGTGAGCATTAGAGAAAAAAAGGATTTGATTTTAATGGTGATAAAACATTTTGAACTAAACTGTGGTGAAAATGGCACATTAATATCAAGAAAGGAGACTCTCTGCTACAGCAGGCGCAGAACATTTTCTTGTCTGTCGTCTTTCTTGACTGTTTAGCTGCGTCCAGGTGACTTAGTTTGGTGCGAAGCTCCTGAGGCTTCGATGAATTCCAATGTTGAACTATTGAAGTGTCAACTTCAGGTGTGTCTCTTCAGAGAGGCGTTTGGGTATTGCTGCCATCTGTGTGTTTTTGGGTTTTGTATTTAGTTTTGATGTTTCATTTTATTTTTCAGTTATTGTTCATCGTTTTGTGACTTTGGACTGTGAAAGTTTTCTTTACTTGTTTACTTTACTTTAACTCATGAAGACACGTCACTGCAGTAATAGTGCGTAGCATTGTTCCCTTTTAATCATCTTATTGAAATATTATTCACCACATCTGCTCATTAAGTGACACATTTTACTTTTTTATCCTGGCAATTTCTAAGCCAGCTTCTGTAATTTTCTTGTCTAATTTCTCTCTGGAATTTACAATTCCAAAAATCCTTAGAAAAGTGAAGCAAACATTCATAGACAGTGACGTGTGGCAGATGACTGTGTAACGACTACACAATGTACACTCACTGAACAGATTATTAGGAACACCTGAACACCTGCTTATCCATACAATTAAGTAATCAGCCAATCATGTGGCAGCAGCATAATGCATAAAATCAGGCAGTTAGAGGTCAGGAGCTTCAGTTAATGATCACATCAAACACCAGAATGTGATTTCTGTGATTTGGAGACAGAGGCCCTCAGAATCGGCTCCTTTACACTTTGAGAAATAACAGAAACTCCTGCACTTCTGTGGGTGGCAGCAGCTTTCTAGTGACATCAGCTGAGAGATCACTCAGTGCCCACCCTGCCCAGCACTAAGGTGCTGCTGCACTCCGCCTGCCCACAAATGCTGCCAAGTCAATACTGGTAGAGTTGTTTTCATTCCAAAGCCTTCAAACCATCTTCTGATGATACTGTTAAGAATTAGTTTGTTTTTAAGATCAAATTATAAATCTACTGTTTTGGTGCATTTTAACATGATTTGTGTTTCTTTTCTTACACACGTACATTACGTTATCACATGGTGAGAGGTCACATGTATGTTACTAATCTGCAAAATCCATTAAAGATCTTTCCATTACTATTTCAAAAGAAATTAAAAATATATTTAAATTAAATTTCCGAACAGAAATCTCACACTTCCCACATCTCCCATATCCACTTACAAAGTTCTGCTATGAGAATCCTGAACTTTCAACTTTGTCTAAATTCATTAAAGCCAACCTGTTCTTGTGCTGATCATCCAAGAATCTCCAGTTAAGTGAAGAAAACAAAAAAAGAAAGTCAGACCAAGAGTCCCACTGATAATGCTGAGTGACATCAGGGTCACAAAATGATGATGACAGCGACTGAGGGTTGTTGTTAATTTGAAATGAAGCAAAGAAAAGAATTGTTATTAAAAAAGTTAGGTGACAGCAAAGACTCGCCTTAGTCAGAATGGCTGGAAAACTGAAATTTTCAAATGATTTAAATATTAAATGGTTGTAATGCGTATTTAATAATTTACATTTCTCTGTATATATTGTTGTTTATTCTGATTTTGTATTCAATTTTATTCTGATGTGTTCAGTGTTGTGTTCAGCTCTGTAAGTAATTAAATGTAATTAGACATTTTATGAAGGGGTGTTTCTGGCTAAGAAGGAGATACCATCAGTATGGCACAGAGCAGGACTGAGTGCTGCAGATCACCTTCAGTAGGGCAGAGCTGGTCAGACAATACTGTAGAGAGGGTCCTGCACATTATAGGTGGGCACCACTAGGGGGCAGCATGAATTGAATGTGTCTGACATTTCCCAGAAGAGCAGCAGGCAGAGGCCTCAGGATGAGGATAAGAGTGTGGGAGGCTGTGGCCTCGGTGACGTCATGAAATGCGACCATAGGACAGAAGAGGGGAGGTGGGCTAGCAGGATATGGAGAGACCTGGTCTTCTAATCAAACCAGGGAGGAGACATCAGGTGGTAACAACAACTACACAATACGAGAAAGGAACATACAACAATAGGTCATGCTGTCAGTCTTGTAGAGCAGCCATTGAGAGAGTAGAAGCTCTGGAGGCCTCGTCCATTAATGGCAAATGAAGACTGAGGTGTGCGGGGTCACCAGGAGAAATTATATGGAGTTCTGGTTTGGTGTCTCTGAAGCAAATGAAAGTCTAAGTGTTATCCTTAGTTATGGCCCAAGTGCATCAGTAGCAACTTGAAAGTAAAGTCAAGAGGATAGTGAGAGAAATACTGAAGTCAACAAAGAAGAAGGAGATGTCAGCGTCTGTGGAAAATAACAGAGAAATGAGAGAAGGTAATGGGAGCATTTTAATTATGGTAGTCACAGGGTTAAAATTGGAATATGTAGATCTGGAAAGGCACCAGTTTGTTCAATTGCCTTTATAAATTTGTTCTTTGTGTTTCCATGTGAACATCCCTCCCTTGATATCTTAATAAATAATTAATAAAAGTGCAGCTCTGATTATCCTTTTCCATCCTTGAAGTTGGTGTGGCTGTGGACGGCTGTCACAAGAGCCCACTCTGCTGTCCCAGTACTTCATATTCTGGTCTCTATTCAGCATTTCTCTAAAGTGTTTGTATAAATCACTTTGTCTTTTAGTGTGTTGTTCTTTCCTATTTTTGTCCTCCAAATGTTGGCAGTGATGTGATTGGACTCCTTCACTGAACTCCACAGTACGTTTATTCAAATTGTAAATGCTTTCTAAAGTTCTTCATGGCAGTACTCACAGTGAAAGGGGCTCAATGATGGAGTGATGGATTGTTCAGTTATCTCTGTCAGTGAAATAGTCGTCTGTGTTTCTGTCTCCTCCAATCCAGTTTGTCATTCTGATCTTTTTTTCCTCACAGGACACAGAAATGTGACACTGGCACTGAGGACTGAGGGGACACCTGTGTACATTGGAGACAAAGTGACAATGGAGTGCAGTGTTGAGGGCAGCGTCACTGACTGGTCATATCGCTTTTACAAAGTTGGTAACAGAGGTTATGATCGAATTAAAGAGACCACTGAACGCACTTACACCATCGAGTCTGTGAGTCAGTCTGACAGTGGAGAATACAGCTGTGACGTCTACAGAGCTGGTTACCATGAAGCCTTAGGACCCAGCAATCGTGTTACACTGACTGTTCATGGTGAGTGTGTGACTAAGGTGGGTCGGCAGGGCACAGGGGTCTATGTCTGTATAGCACAGCTGAGGGGCTTTCTCTCCACTTGGTCACTCTGTGCCTTTAGATGAGAGGAGTTTGCTGTGCTGAAAGTTTGATCGCTTTTATGAATTCATTCCATTTTTAAGAATAGATATCTATGGTTGACCTCCTGAAATGGCTCTTCTCTTGTTTATTAATTTTTTCTGTTAGCTCATTCAGTCAAAGTAAAGCTAGAGACCCTGATATGTCATGTGACACCAGTAGGGGGAGTACCAGCCACCCAACCCGACTCAGACAGACGTAAGTGGCACACTTATAAAAGCTCATGTGATTTTTAATGTTCTTTTCTCTCTTGTGGGCAATGCCTTCCCCATTCCCACAAGTTAAACAGCCCAAAAGCCCAAGCACTACACAATACAATAGTTTTTCTCTCTCCTTCTCTTTCTTTTCCTCCTCCACTCTTCCTCTGCAATCTTTGTCTTCCTCCTCCCAACTCTGGCTCCCAAGTAGTTTCTGTTGGCTCCTTATTTTAGGGACCCAGAAGTGCTCCTGGTGCTCATTGCCCATCTTCTGGCAGCACTTCCGGGAGTGGCAGATGAGCTGATCTCCAGGGCTCAACAGCCGCTGCAGCACCACCTGCTGGCACCCACGGACCCCGATAGGGCTGTATCAAACTCCAACTCCCATGGAGCCCTGTGTGAGTCCTAGGCATCGCTACAACCCATGTAGCCTTCCAGGGAAGGTAACGATCTGGCCACACTTGCTCCCCTGGTCCTTCTAACGTGGGGGTGTCCCGGCTGGGCAAGGGCCCCGGCCATCTGCTACAGTCGCTAAATTAATTCTAATGTATTGCCCTCTAGAAATTCATTCTGACTTTTTATTGTAAATTTTCGTGTAGTTTTTGCAGCTTTGGTCTTCTTTTTGTGGTCCTGTTTGGTCAGTTGTGGCATTTAAATCCTGACCTCACACTTCTGTGAAATATGGACAAAATGCGGTTAAACAATCAGAAAGCTTTCATTTCATTTAACATCCTTGCTGTCTAACAACGTCAGTCATGTCTTGTTAGTTTCTGGTAAAGTCACTTGTGCTGGTCACACTGTCACTGCAGAGATGAAGTGTTTAAGCAGCAGAGAGACCACCGCAGTCATGGAGGTAACATACTTGAGCAGCTGAACTTCATGTTGTAATAAATCAACTGTGGTGGAAGAACAGATGGGACTGCAAACAGTGATGTCTCCTATAATTCACTTTCCACTCTGAGGTGACCTCTATAAAATATTGATGAAGTGACTCCTACTCTAGCAGGTATGGAAAGGCATTGACCCAAACACAGTGAAAGGCCATTATGCTCCATAAGGTTTACTTGAACTGTTAATTTTCTGCTCCACCATGCAGGGCTCTCCCAAGGCATTTGGACTCAGCCCCCTTCTTCTTGGCTCAGTCCAATCTGTGTAATTATCTGTCATCTTGTGCCACTTTTGTGACAAGCAGTGGCACGTCTGGGCATTTGTCTCAGTATCTCAATGAGCTGAACTGAGCCACTGCCAGCAGAAACATCAGGATGCAAATCCTGATCCCTGTTGTCACTCATCAGTCCAGAGTGATGTCTCTGTTTTTATGTTCTGGCTAACAGCTCCTCAGAATGTGAGCATTAGAGAAAAAAAGGTTTGATTTTAATGGTGATAAAATATTTTGAACTAAACTGTGGTGAAGTTGGCGTATCAGCATTAAGAAAGGAGACTCTCTGCTACAGCAGGCGCAGAACATTTTCTTGTCTGTCGTCTTTCTTGAATGTTTAGCTGCGTCCAGGTGACTTAGTTTGGTGTGAAGCTCCTGACCCTTCGATGAATTCCAATGTTGAACAGTTTAAGTGTCAACTTCAGATGCATCTCATCAGACAGGCATTTGGGTAGTGCTGCTATCTGTGTTTTTTTTTATATTGTCCTTGTTTTGTAATTTCTTTTTGTATTTCAACTTATTTTTGGTTTTTTGTTCATTGCTTTGTAACTTTGGGCTGTGAAAGTTTTCTTTACTTGTTTACTTTACTATAATTCATCGTCAGGAAGTTCAGTTAATGATAACATCAAACACCAGAATGTGATTTCTGTGATTTCAACCGCGGTGTGATTGTTGGTGCCAGATGGGCAGGTTTGTGTAATTGTGTGCTTGCTGATCTCCTGGGATTTTCACACATAAGAGTCTCTAGAGTTTATTTAGAATGGGGTGAAAATACAAAAATCACCCAGTGAGTGTCAGCTGTGTGGACAGAAACATCTTGTTGATGAGAGAGATCAGAGGAGAACAGCCAGACTGGTTTGAGTTGGCAGAACAGCTGTGGTAACTGAGATAACCAGCCTGTACAACAGTGGAGAAGAAGAGGATCACACGACACGTTAAACCTTCAGCTGGAGGGGCTACAACAGCAGAAGACCACCTTGGGGTGTAATTCTGTCAAGCAAAAACAAACAGCTGAGACAAAAGTGGTCACCGGCTGACGTGTAATGGACAGTTGAAGACTGGAACAACGTAGTCTGGGCTGATGAATCTCAGTTTCTAGTGAAGCACACAGATGGTCGGGTCTGAATTGAACACCAACAGCATGAAGCCAAACACCCGGCCTGCCTTGTTTCAGCAGTCCAGGCTGCTGGTGGTGCTGTAATGGTGTGCACTTTTCTTGACACATTTTCAGCCTTTTAACTCTGATAAAGTTGTACATCCTTTAAGGCCACAACTGGCCCATCTTCTAATGGCTACTCCCATCCTGATACCACATCATGTCACAAAGCAAAAGTCATCTCAAACTTCATTCCTGACCGTGACAATGAGATGAGTGTTCTTCAGTGGTCTTTCCAGTTAGCAGATTTGAATCCAGTAGCACATCTTTGTGATGAGGTGGAACAGCAGATTCACAGCCTGAATGTGCAGCTGACAAATCTGCAGAAACTGCCTGATGCACTTAGGTCAACGTGGACCAGAATCTCAAAGGACTGTTAATGACATCTTGTGGAGTCCAAACTGAGGCTGTTCTGAGAGTCAATGGAGGCCCTGCTGAGTGTTAGGAGAGTGGAGTTTATTCAGTGAGTGTGTGTTGTGTTGTGGTGATAAAGTGACTTTTAAACTCATCACTGTGTGTGTATTCATAATAATATCAGGTTTATATTTATTTTATTCTGTTCTTTGACAGTTTTAACTTCCTGCTGCTCACATCACCCTGACATTGAATTTCTGAGCAGTAAATCACACGAAAGCAGTTTATGTCAAGTCTGTCTACGTTGATATGCATTTCTTAGAAGAGCAGGCCACTTTCTCTTGTTATCAACTGTTAATTTCAAAGTTAAAGTTAAACATTTACAGTACGTTTATAAAGAAAGCCAAGTGTACAAGAACATAATCATCAATTCACAACTTTCCTCTTGTCCAACTTCGAGCTGAAAGGAGTGAAAACTTGTGGTGGTGCCAGTTGGACAAGACAGAAATCAGCCATTGGTGTGACGTGAGAACATCAGAGAAACACTGAGAGTAACAGACTGAGCAGAAGGCACGAATGACGTTCACACAAATGAGATGAACACGTAAACTCAATGCAGAAGGCACGAGTTAGGAGCTGAACCAGAAACCAAACCTGTAAGGCAATATCTGCACAACAAGGTGTCATTTTTACTTGGTGGATTTCAAAATAAACTGAACTAAATATGTTTAACTTTGTAAGAGTGCGCTGAACACAGGGGACCAAAAGCATCTGACACATGAAAGTC
Organism: Polypterus senegalus; assembly: GCF_016835505.1. Lineage (NCBI taxonomy): Eukaryota > Metazoa > Chordata > Cladistia > Polypteriformes > Polypteridae > Polypterus > Polypterus senegalus. Next base: position 429,278 of record NC_053171.1, read on the forward strand.
ACTGACTTCAATTCATAATAAAATCTTTGTTATAACTTTCTCTTTTATTATATATCACAAGTTTTTAAAATTGTATTTTTCATTCACAAGCCTAGTGTGCTGTTGAGCTCAAACACGTACAGCTGCTGATTTTGTCAGACAGTAAAAGCCCAGACTTTAGATTTTCTTAGGTATAAGCCTGCAGTTTCTATGACTGTTTATCCAATTATCCTGTTTATTGTTTTTCTTCTTTTTTTTCTTCTCAGAACTCTTCAGTAAGCCCACCCTGACAGTCCACCCCAGTACCACATTTTGGGAAGGTGACACTGTGACACTGAAGTGTCAGTCTGAGAGTCGAGTGCAGGAGATACAACTGAGATACAAATTTTACAAAGACAAGCAATCTGTGAGTCAAAGAGCTTCAGAGTTGGAGTTCACAATTCCATCAGCTCAACCAGAGACGTCCGGCAGTTACTGGTGTGAGGTGGAGGCAGAAGGGAAGAAGACTGAGAAGAAAACAAGTGAGCGAGTCCAGGTGATCGTGAGAGGTGAGTGCAAGCGTCTCCTAACATGTGATGTGTCCGTCATCTCAGAGGTACTAATAGTCTAATTAAACAAGTGGCACACACTAAATAGTGCAGTGACTTGAAGTGATACCTCAGAGGGAAATATTTAGATGGAAGCAGAGTGTCAGATAAGTCATGCGGGATAGGATGAGAAGCACAGCCATCTGGGAGAGATTCGGAGTAGAGCTGCTGATCCTCTGCATCGAGAGGAGCCAATTGAGGAGGTTTGGTAATCTGATATGGACTCCTCCCTATGGAGGTTTAATGGGAATGACCAGCTGGACAGAGACCATGGGATGACCCAGGGTTCTAATTGTTATATCATCAGGAAGGGCTGGGAACGCCTTGTTATCACACATAAACGTTTCCACAGCAAAGATATTCACCATAAGCCTTTATTGAATTACTGCGCCATATCGAGAAGCATTCAACGACACATAAACATCATAGTGGGTTACAACCTGCTGTTCAAGTTCACGGTATGGAGGGCTAACATGAAGATGGCGACCAACCAACTGTCCTGCTCTCCTGCTGTACTTGACAACTAGGACAACTGAGCTGTGCGTAAAGGTGACATGTGAACATGAAGAGAACTGGATGAAGACCTCTGTCTTCCCTGGCCACTACAGTATTGTTACTTCACTAAGTTAATAAACATTCTGTTATATGAAAATACAACCCTTAACAAAGTGCCACCTGAGGCGATGGCCTTGTTACCCACATGTTGTGTTGCTGTAGCAAATAAACATCAGTTTGTTCAAATCCAGCAGCTCCAGGCTCATCCCTTCTGATTGAGACAGCAGCATCTTCTACATCTTGTGAAACAACTTACTATTTAGACAATCAGCAGAATATCAAGTTTAAAACACATTTTAATGAACATTCATTTGAGTTGCAATTTAAAAACTCCAGGGTACTGGTTAATGGTAAAGAAGCATTTGTGTCTTTTGAAGGGTGAAATTGATGATTCCTGCAATAAATCTGAAAGACCTGACTAAAGGCATGGTGGCACAATGGCTGGTGCTTCTTCTGCAGAACTCGAGGGGCTCAGGTGTCAGCCCTGATTTGTTCACTGTCTGTGTGGAGTTTTCACCATTAATCTAATTTTTGTTCTTAGTTTTACCCTAATCCACTGATTGTTAACAGTGAGTGTGTGACTACGGGAAGGTCACAAGTGGTCACAGTAATCCTCACATTTTCTAGAGATTTGGTCAGTTTGCTTGTTGAAAGTCAGTGTACCCTATAATTGACTGGCACCCCCCTCCAGTCCTGAGTACTGAATTAGCCCTGATGGCGCTTAGAGGCTAAAGCTCACCATAACATTAAAACTGGATTAAGAAAATTCAGGGAATTGGTGAATGGAGGAAAGAGAGCCTCTGTGTGTGTGTGTGTGCGTGTGTGTGTGTCTGTGTGCGTGTGCGTATGTGTGTGAGTGAATGAATGTTCTGTGATGTACTGGTGTCTTGTACAGTGGGTCCATCCTGTCTCATGAATGATGCTGTTTGAATAGGGTCAATTTCCCCAATAAAACAGCTGGAGAAATTAATTAATGAACGTTTAATTATTAAATAAATGTGAAAAATTCTCAAATGACTCATGTTGTATAAGCCACAGATCAAGTGGTCCAGTCATATGTTCAACATTGTGCAAAGCACATCTATTTTTACTAAAATATTGTTAAATAACCCTCTTTCAGAAAATGCTCTCGCGAACAAAAATAGAACGTAGATGAAAACGAGGAGTTGAATTGTAGACTTATTGACCTGACGTGTGCTCACACCAGACTAACACAGCCTGACCTTCTCACCTCTTTTTCTTTGTAGGAATTCCAAAGGCCACACTGGCACTAATGAGACACAGAGACGTGATGTACACTGGAGACACGGTGGCCATGAACTGCAGCATTGATGGCAGCTTTACTGTCTGGAGGTATCTGTGGTACAGAGGGAATGTGGCAAACAGGGGGAGTCCAATTAAAGATGTCACTGGACAAACTTACACCATCAAGTCTGTGACTCAGTCCAACAGTGGAGTGTACCGGTGTGAAGCCCACAGAGATGATCCTCCTCATCGCTCACATCCCAGTAATGCTGTTACTCTGACAGTTAAAGGTGAGTGTGTGACTACAGAAAGGTCACAAGTGGTCACAGTAATCCTCTGACATTCTAAAGATTTGGTCAGTTTGCTTGTTGAATGTCAGTGTACCCTATAATGGACTGGCAGCCCCACCGAAACCCCCCCCAGTCATGAGTACTGAATTAGCCCTGATGGTGCTGAGAGGCCACAGCTCACCATAACATTAAAACTGGACTAAGAAAATTCAGGGAATTGGAGAATGGAGGAAAGAGAGCTTCTCTGTGTGTGTGCATGCGTGTGTGTGTTTTTGTGGGTGTTTGTGTGTGTGTGAATGTATGCCCTGTGATGCACTGGTGTCTTGTATGGGAGTCCGTCCTGCCTCGTGAGTGATGTTGCTGTAATGAGGTCCGTACACCTAATTGAATGGAATAAAACAGATGGAAGAATAAATGAGTGAATGTTTACTGCACATTTAATTAAGAAAACTGAAAAGTAAAAAAAAAAAAATGCAAAAACATACACATAATCAGAAATGATAAAATCTGCTAATGTAGGGAGTGATAAAATGTGGATTGCACTACAATGGAAATATGAATTGTAAATTAATCAATCTGTGTATTCTTTAGAATATCTGGCTTGTATTTATTTTTATCCTTTTCTTGAATTTAGTCACTTTTTAAATTCCTATTTTTTATCACTCTAACTCTGATTCTCTCAACATAACATGTCACAAGTGGAGCTCAAGAATGACTGACATCCTTGTTGTGTATTAAAGTAGTTGACCAGGGGGCACGATCACTCATACCCCATGATATTGAGCCAGTTAAGAGTCACTCGAACTTGCACATTTTTGGAATATGTGAGGAAAGCCAAAATACCCATAGAAATCTCACCCAGACATGAGGATAACATGAGGATGTTCAACAAAAAAAGTCAAGTCTACTCCACTGGAGCTGAAATGCTAACCACAGTGACACGACACTCTGTCATTTAACAATATAAAAATCAGATGTACTTAAAGAAGATGCCATCTTGCTAATACAAGCCTATTGAGTGCAACAGGTGAAGTTTTTGCTTTGTTAATACTTTGAGTTCAAATTAGTTACAGGATAAGAAGCTAGAAGCTCCTCAGTCGATCGTTTGGTCTTTGTGTCTTCACACCATCTCTTCCTTTAGAGACTGAACAGCCAGACTTGAATGATCCGAGATAAACATCAGCTGCTTTCTCCTTTTCTCTCCTTCACACACACTTATATTTTTGATGTTCTTTTTCAGCTATGCCCCGATTGGTAACATCTCATAACAGGTCTATGAAAGTGGGAGGCTCTGTTCACTTAACTTGCACATTTACTGGTTAATGGGGACATTGTTATCATAGGTACAGAGTACATTGAAATTCCTACTTTCATGTGCTAATCAACATGCAAAATGTCAGCAATCTCTGGCGTCATGGTTAGTGAATATAACTAAATTACTAATTTGTGTCTTGCTTACCAGAAAAATATCTCAGAGCACATTTGTCATTTCAAGATATTGTGATAAAAACTTTGTAGGTATGAACCGCTTAGCCATACTGCCTTGCAGCTCCAGGGGCATTGGTTCAGTTCTTAGCCTGATCATCCTCTGTGTGTAATTTCCATATTTTGCCTCCACCCACAAAGAGTTCCTAAGCAACCTCCAATTATCTCAAACTTATTTACATTTTAGGTTATTGGGCAATTTTGGCTTGCATGAAAAAGGAACCAAAGCTCTGTCTCAACACCTGCCTGCATCTTCTTAAGAAATAATGTGACTGGGAAGACAGCAGTGACCCTCCAGTGTTTAGCATCTAGTGGGCTGATAAAAATCATACTGGCAGCTACATGTATGCTGTAGAATTCCCAGAAGGGGGAAAATAATATACACTATATGGCCCACAATATGTGGACACCCCACCAAATTATTGAGTGTTTCAGCCACAAACATTGTTAACGGGTGGATCAAATCAAGCACATAGCTATGCGATCCACATTTGCCACAAGTCAGTAGGTGAAATTTCTGCTCTGCTAGATCTGCCCTGGGCAACTGTCAGTGCCATTATTGTGAACTGAAAGTATCGAGGAGCAACAACAGCTCAGCCGCAAAGTGGTAGACCGCATCACAGAGTAGGGCTGACAAGTGCAGAAGTACATAGCATGTAAAAATCATCTCTTCGTCGCTGCATCACTCACAACAGTTCCAAACTGCTTGCAGAAGCGACATCAAAAGGCAATAATTATGTGTTGAGAGCTTCAGGAAATGGGTTTCCATGTCTGAGTAGCTGCACACAAGCTTAAGATCACTATGCACAATGACAGACATTCTAGAGCAGTGAAAACATGTTCTCTGAATTGATGAATCACACTTCGCTATCTGAAAGTCTGATGGACGAATTTCGGTTTGGTGGTGCAAGGAGAACACTCCTCCTGGACTGCATAGTGCCTACTGTAACATGTAGATAATGGCAGTGTTTGAGCCCAGGCTCCTTGATTCCAGTGAAGGGTACTGTTAATGCTACAGAATTCAAAGCCATATTAGATAATTGTAGGCTTCCTGCTTTGTGGCAGCAGTTTGGGGAAGATATTTTTTTGTTCCAGGACGACTGAGCCATGTGCACAAAGCCAGGTCCATAAAGACATGGAGGAACTCGAGTGGCCTTCACAGAATCCTGACCTTAAACCTACTAAACATCTTTGGATAAACTGTAATGCCAATTGTAACCAAGATCTGGACACCAGTTTGCACAGACACACTCCAAAGTATGTGTGGGGAGCTTTCCCAGAAAATACTTTAGACTGCATTAGCTGCATTAGACAGGTAACAACATATCAATGCCTTTGGCTTTGGACTGAGTTGTCCATAAAGCTCATACAGATGTGACGGTCAAGTATCCACAGATGTTTGTCTGTTTAGCAATGTCATAGAGATTGAAGTGCAAGGTAAGATGAAACATTCACCACTTTAGATTTGTACCAGAAGATATTGATTACAACCTGCCTGAAGAAGGGGCCTCAGTTGCCTCAACAGCTTGCACATTGTAATTGGTTCAGTTAGCCAATAAAAGGCGTAGTTTTGCTTGATTTCTCCTTGCTATCAGAAGATATGAAATAAAGCTTGATTTCTAACAAGTTTAATTAACTCTGAAATATTTCATAATAAACAGGCATGTTTAGTTGCTTTTCCTTATTTTATTGGAATCTCTAATCTATTTCTGTTTTTGTTTTGGAGTGTAAAAGGGTCCATGAAGGTTCTTTTTATGTGGATGGACAAGTTAACACTGGAAATACCTAAATTACTAGAGTTGATTTACACATTCAAACCATGATTTCTACTTGTCACTCATACCTCAAGCGCACAAATCAAATCACGCAATATGACCAAAGCCGGTGACATCATCTTCAAAATAGCGCAAGCAAGAATAGCTTTACAGACACCAAAGGCCTATTGCTGCCCCTGGACATTCCTTCTGAAAGGACTGCACAAATAAAACAGAGCAATAGAGGCTGGAGACCTCAGTTTCAGAATTCCTTCCTGGGTTCCACAGAGATGCTTACTGTACATTCTGCAGCGGTCTTATTGTTACCCCCGAAAGAACTGCACAAATCAAACAGACCAATACGGACCTGTTTCAAAACTTTAGCAGTTTTTGCTTAAATTTCATTACCACTGAAATGGCAGCGCAATTCTAACAGAATGAGTATGGCTCGCACCTAAACCAGCATCAGAAAAAAACACTTCAAAATGGCCAGATTGCTACCTTTGAAAGAGGTAAACAAATTAAGAATTACTCGAAGACGCACACTGGGGCAGATTATATCAATAAACAAGGCACGTTTCAGTGAGGAAATATTGCAACTTTAATTTAATAATTACTTAAGTTTATTTGCAGAGAAACCAGACATTCAATGCTAGAATTCAAAAGTAGAACAAATGATACAACCTGAATGATTCAAATCAGTGTCTGAAATAGGAAGCATGAGACGTTGAAACTTTATTTAATGTCAGGTTGAGATGCTTAAAATTTAAAATGCAAAAAGGAATTTAAACATGTGGTTGAAGATGACATGGGTCTTACTGAGGTCTTCTTGGAAGGCTGGCTCTTTAATACAATACAATACAATTTATTTGTGTATAGCCCAAAATCACACAAGAAGTGCCAAAATGGGCATTAACAGACCCTGCCTTTTGACAGCCCCCCAGCCTTGACTCTCTAAGAAGACAAGGAAAAACTCCCAAAAAAAACACTAGTAGGAAAAAAAATGGAAGAAACCTTGGGAAAGGCACTTCAAAAAGAGACCCCTTTCCAGGTAGGCTGAGTATGCAGTGGGTGTCAAAAAAAGGGGGTAAATACAATACAATACACAGAACAAAACACAAGTAATCCTCAATACAATATAATAGTGCAATAGAAATATTACAAGTACAGAGCGGAGTTTAACAGTAGATAATATCACATAATACGATTTGGATTTGTTTAGAGTCCTGGAGACCTCAGCCATCAAGCTGCCTTCCCCTATTGGCCATGAATTAATTTAACAGAATACTGTTTATTTAGAAGGCACATTAATTTCCCAACATTTTTAAGATGGAAGAAACATGATTTGGACAACTTTGTAATATGCGCTTTAAAAGACATTCTAGAGTCAAAGATAACTCATAGATTGTGGGATGCACTTTCATCCTTAGAGAGCATGTTGTTTCCAGTGCATCTTCATAATTCACCTTTGCACAGCAGGCATGGTGTTCTAATATTAAAAACTTGCGTCATTCTTCCGTTTTGAAAGCAGGAATAATTTCTGTCTCACTTCCATCTTTCTCCAAAGCTGAAAGTACATCTGCCTCACACAAATGGGTGCTTTGTTTTATACTGTGGCTTGGTGGCTTTTGTTAGTAACTGACGTTACCCAAAAATGGATGACTGAGAATTTACCCTTGGTCTTACTCTTCTGTAAACCATAGGTTACTTTAAGCTAATTATGAGGTACAAATTAAATTACCCAAAAGTCCCCAAAACCCCCCATTTCACATTTTCTTACATGCATATACACACTGGTTAGTTTATCTGAACTTAAACATAATAGGTAACACTTCTTCCTAACATTTGCTGCATACTTATATACTTGTTCCTGAGTTCTGTGTATTATCACGTCTATTTGCCTCACAAAATTCAATGCTGTGTTAACATATATTTTTATTCCTCTCAATCTGTTTAACTGATGGTTCAAAAGAATAGCAGATCTAGTGGATCCCTTTTCTAAAGTTCTCTCATTCTTGTCATCATTCACCCGTGTCTGATAAACTGTACCCCCATACCCACTGTGGACCACCAGGCAGGCAGACCCGACACAGACAGGCGTGGGGCACAAGTTCAAAGGACACGTTTTTTATTTTTATTTTTCTTCCTGTGGGAAACTCCTTCACCCGTTTCCCACCGGTACAACACACTCACAGAACACAACACAATAAATACTCTTCTTCTCTTTCTTTTCTCCTCCACTCCTCCTGGCAAGCTTTGTCTCCCTCCTCACGAGTCTGGCTTTTGGAGTAGTTTATAAGGCACCCCTGGATCCCCACAAGGCTGTGTCAAACTCCAACTCCTATGGAGCCCTGCGGGAGTCAGAGGCACAGCCGCAACTCAGGGGGGCTGCCACCTAGCACTCTGGGGGAGGTAATGCTCTGGCCAGGCTTCCTCCCCTGGTCCTTCCAGTGTGGAGGCATCCCAGCCAGGCAAGGGCCCTGCTGTCCGCTACACCCCCCACATCTGTCCTAACAGTATGATGTCATTGTTTCATTTTTTATAGCTATGCTAGTTTTCCGTTATGTGGCAACGCTATCACTTTAGGCTTGGTCACACAGTTTATTCACTTAAAAGCTACATTTAAAAATAAAACACAGAGATTAAATATTACAGGTTATATTTAATAAACTGAAAAAATCAAATTTTTACACCCCATTGCAGAGTCTATTAGGTTTCACTATTCTTTAAGTTCACCTAAAACCCCATCATTTTAAAGAAAGATTTTTCTATAATTTCATCCTATAGTTAAGGTTTTTCTTCTTCCTCCTCCTCTTCATCTCTTTCCACTTCTATGCGGGGTTGATGTTTTTATATGTTTTGGCTAATTTGTATTAAATTCAACTTACATAACTCTTGATTTACTATGTAAATAATAAGCATCCATTTATAACTGTTGAAAAAAACACATATTAGTTGTTATTCATTAACTTTAAGTCAATATTTTCTTATTACGGCTTGTAGAGAATAGACACGAAAAAGATAAAATAAAGAGTTAAGTTTATTGAGCAGTTGAGATAATGATGAGCTGTGCAATGTGAATCGCGTTTTTCGACTATACTGACATCAAAAGTAGTGGCCATTGAGTGACCCAGTGGATCCAGAGGACTGGATTGTTCTTCATGGTCCTCTTTGCCTCTATTTCATTTTCCCGCTTCCGTTTTCCTCTCTGTTTGCAGGACACGTCTTTCTTAGTTTACCCCTTTTCATTTGCTGTGACCCTAAATTAGCTGAAGTTACCTTTTATAGGTGGGGTTAGTCCTCAGAGGTTTGTTTATTACTGAAGGGAAACCAGAAATAATATTAAAATTTAAAAATTCAAGACGACAAAATGTGAAAAAAAAAAGAAACGCAGAAAACTGAATTCTTCTTCTAGGCACTGTACATACTGGATTTAAGAGTTGCTTTGGATGAAAGCATCAGCTAAATACATGAATGCAAGACTGTCAATGTGAGATGAATAACTGAATACCGTATCTCTCTATTATAAAAAAAAAAATCCTGGGAGGGAGACTAGGGAGACGAGACATGATCTTCTCGCAAGACAATTTGACGTCCGCGTGAGAGACACTTTAATGTCACGCAAAGACAATTTGACATTCTGCTAGACAAGGCAGTGAGACCACATTTAAAACAAGTTCAAGGACATCTAACCAAGCAGTTGTTGGAATGCCTTTGACTGACAACCATCATGTGCTCCCAGCTCTTAAAACAACAACAAATGACAAGCAAAACATGCAGCTTGTCAGCAGCAGCAGGAAGCCAGCAGATGATCCGACTGCTTTTCCTTAGCGTGCGTTCAGCCCCCCTCACCCTTTCACAATGCGAGTGCCAGAGATGCGAAGTGGCAAAAGGACAGCTGCACTACAGGCTTTTGAATGATCAACGTGCAGCGCGACAAAAAGAACACGCCAGCAGCAGCAGCAGGAAGACAGCAGATTATCCAACGGCATCTCCTTATCATGTGTTCAGCTGCCACCCTCCTTCACAACACGAGCAGCGTTATACATCCTGCGAGAAAGATTTAACCACACCCAGGGCCGGAAATAAAGGACAAGTATTGTTTTTACCAAAGTTTTAAAGTAAAAGTGAAAATAATGCATATGTAACAATTCCCATGAAAATAACAATCTCTTTAAATTGTATATTTGGTAAACCAAATCCGGGGGTGGGCGAGCGAAGTGAACAGGGGGCGGATCTCCCTAGTATATAAAATAAAAATGTTTGTCCACACAGTGACCTTGTGATTTTTCTGTCTCTCCAGCGTCCCGTCTCCCTATTATTTTAGGCAGTGTTGGATCCTCTCTGTTTCTTTTGATGCTTCTGCTCTTCCTATATCACAAGACTCGAGGTGAGTGGACAGCACATTACCCTCAGGCCCCACTGAGGGGTGCTGTTTGTGTTGCTGTGTCCCTTTTTCTCAGTAAGGTAACACTGAATTTGTGTGCAGGAGACCCTAAGACATTGGAGGGCTGAGTTTTGATAAAAATAACTATTTTGAGGGTCAGGTAGGTGAAAGGGTCTTTTATTCAGGAGTTCCTAGTAGGAAGATATAAAGAAGAGGTGATTGTAGGAGATACTAAAGGACAAGTAGGCAGAATCTGGATGTAATGTTTCCCAATCCATATTTATACCGGCCTGACCTCAGGAGATCTCCATGTTTGTTGTGTTCTTCACCAGTAAAGTGCATACTTAGCAGTAAAACCAGTGTGTCCATTTGGCTGGTCCTTTGTGAAGGGGGTTTTAGATTTCTTGGGTGTTACAGGACACCTCAAAATCCTCTTGTCTTTTGTTCAAACTGCAGGTTTGCCATGCTTTGAGAGTAAGAAGACCAGGTGAGTCTTTCATCTTCAAGGTCACTTGGGATCATCTGACTAAAGATGTTACGTATTCTATTTCTTTCTGTCTCTTTCTTTTGGACACTCCAGTTTTTCTACTACATTCCAAAGTTGTGAATATTTAGTTAATGGCAGCTTTACATTTTTTAAAGTGACTGACGACGTGAGCGTCTGTGTTCAATTCAGTTTGATTTTTCATAGCAATCAGCAAATAATACAAAAATAAAGGGTGGAGGCAGTAAGTAAAAACCAGAGAATTTGGTGTGCCAATCAGGCCACCCCGTTTAGTACAATCATCCAAAAGAAAGAACAAAAATGAGCATGCGGTCGCTCAACTGAAAACAGGAGTAATTACTGCCTTTTTAGCCTCAATGGCTTCTCTAAATAATCAGCTCTCTCCAGTGGGTCTGCTTCGGGAAGCTCATGCATATGGGACGAAGTTCCATTATCTGAGACCCCATTACCTCCATGAGCTCTCACCTTTAGACTGTCCCGACCTTAAGGGGCGGGGCTTACTTGAGTGAGTTCTCTGAGAAAGGGAAAACATAAGAGAAGATATGGTTAGCTTTGGCACCCCCTGTTGTCCCAGCGGTTATTGCATGCCTTGCTTGAGCAAGGTAGGTGATCGTCAGATGCCCATGTGTGACAATATGATACAAAATAAAAAAAAAAACAAGAGATTAAGCTATGGTTAAATCCTAACAGACAATAATTGAAAGAATTATTACACAAATTCTTGAGCAGTATGGTGGCACAATATTTAGTGCTACAACTTCCTAGCCACCTAGGCCACTATCGCACCAAACATAAACTGTTTAAGCTACGTCAGGTTCAGTCATATTCTATATTGTGCATGCGTGTCTGAGGATCACATTCCAGGAAAGTAAGCAATACCAACCTGGGGCAAAAGGGGGCTCATTTGCTAACATTGTTGCCTCTTTTGTCACCCATAGCAGCAAGGAGACGCCCACTGAGGGCAATTGACCCCGTCCCTTATGGCCACAGGACTACAAAAGAGCAGACACCCCAATGAATGGTGTCTCATATAGGAACCTAAACTGCAAGCAGCAGAGAGATACCAAAGATGGTCCGCTCTACTGAGCTGATTGCCATTGAAGAAGTCAAGAAGACTCCTCTTTATTTTACTTCCATTATCTGTGTACACCATCGAGTGTTCTTTTTGTTTGAGATTATTTACATTTGGATTAAAAAAGGTGACTCAACTGTCACTGCCTCGATGTTTCTTGTGTCCTTACAATTGTCCACACCTAATTTGCAGTTATTTTATAAGGATAAATATCAATGAATGCATTCCTAGAATTAAACATTTGCTAAGGCGCTCAGAACTCCATGTATATGATGGTTAGTAAATGAGCTCCTGTTTGTTACTTTCTGATTAGATTTCATAGTATAAGTCTGCTACCTAACTAATTCCTGAATAATACCACTTTGAGGATTTACTCACGATTGTCCTCCACTATCTGCTGGTGTCTGTTTGCTACCAAAATGCATGCAGCGTATCTTGTTTTACATTTGAATGCATTGGCTTTTGCAGAATATCTGACTTTACTTTGCAGAGTGTTAGGAAATGAGACCAATGAGAGGTCTGAATATTTTAAACTTTGAAGAAGCCCGTTGAGGTCTGTCTGAAAAACAACAAGCTCTTGTGGTTACAGACATTAACACCAAATAGGAGTCTGATTGGTCTGTTTAGAATTCTGGTGAAATAAAAGAGGCTAAAAATAAGAAGAAGAGTCCTTTGCAATTTTGGTAGATAACAAACATAACCTTCTCTTGTCCTCTGTGTGTTCTAAAATGCAGTCTGACTTTATTTCTATTTATGTTTCTTGTAGGAGAAAAGATAAAAGAATGGATGTGAATACCCCAGGCGGAGGGGCTGTCCAGATGGAGGCATTAAATGACGAGGGTGAAAAATAAATTTTATTTATTCTTCTGATATTTTTCACTAAATACAGGCGGCTCAGAGTGTTTAGGCAGATTTGCAAGTATTGAAGGACAACATTTGCAGACATAGTCAGACACATAACATTTTCTTGCTTAATCCACTCCTGGCCGAAGGGGTCACTTCACCACAACTCCAGGTCTTGCATACTCCGATATACACACAGGTCCAATCTGGAATGTCCATTCAGCCTTATCAGCATTTATCTGAGGATGAAATAAGAAAAACAAACTACTTGAAAGGAAAACTCAGACAGAAATGCGAGAATTTATAAATTCTACATGGAAAACACTGGATCTGAATGCAATATGCTGGCATTAACATTAACCACCATGCCACTTTGTCACTCAATAAATGCATGTATCAGCTAAATAAACAATTACACAAGAGTCAATATGCTTGGATAAAATGTAAGCAAAGCCAAGTTCAAGCTAAGAAAAGAAAAAGAAGACGAGAACTCAAGTTAAAAAAACTTCTCAGGTTCCATTTACATTTAATAATATCGTGGTAAACACTTTGCTTTTCATATTAAACCTAAACCTTTGATTCTTTGCTATGTGGGCAGATATAAAGCAAACTGTAGTATTATAGAGCACCTTCACCTTTATATTTGTGTCAGACTTGACAACTGTCAGCCATAGGTGTCATGAATGGGACATACTGTACGTTTATTCATTTTTGATTAATATAAAGATTTTTGTTTTCTGACAGCTGGTTCATTTTTTTTCCTAGATCCGTTATGTCTTGAGGTTTATTAGTTTACCTTCATTTTGTTATCACGTAATCAGTAATATTCATTCATTTATTATTAACCATTTGTTTTTTGATGATCACCACTATTTTGAGCTTGGGACTTCGAGACACGATTTTCAGTGACTAGGGATGTTTTCTGAAAGTTGTGCTATCTTGACGTCTTTATTAGTGATGGTATTTAAAACTCCTCAGTTCGGCCTTTGTCCTATGAAACCTTAGAGTCACTTTTCACCGTACTTTCTAATTATTAAATGGTACTAAAATGCAATACTTTTTCGAAGAGAATCTGATGACTGACTTTTTTGCTTCTCTAAAACTATTAAAGTGAGAAGTCAAGCAAAATGGCACCTTTTATTGGCTAACTAAAAAGATTACAATATGCAAGCTATGGTGCACTAAGCAACAGAGCATATAAAAGATTACTAAACGTCTCTGATTACATTATGAAAACAAGAAACTGCTGCAAATTGCCTTTTTATGTTAGCAGAGATATGCTACGTTTTATATGTGTACACCCACACCATTCAAAAGCATAATGTAGTGCCAGTTAAAAGCTTCTAGCACAGCAAGCAAGATGGAGTGAAGCTTAAACTGAGATAATGCTAATCTGTTGGCCAGTTCACTGACAAACTAATGAAAAACCAAAAACGTTCTTTAGAGCAAATACGCAGCATTGGCCCTCTTAAAAGGGAATTCAAAGAGAGTCTGTGCATCATATTCATCAGCTTTTGAGGTTTAATCTGTTAGTCACGTCAACGCATATTATAAAAACAGTTGAATGATATGAATTATCTGCATTATTCGTCATATAGCTGGTCACGGGTGTCCCTAAGATATCTCATTATGTATATGCAAGTATTCCAAATTCCAAAAATATCTGAAATCCAAAAATCCTTTTGAATCCCAGGCATTTTGGATGTATACATGTCTTATGTTCTGTGTAGTTTGTATATTGAGCCCCTAAAAGACTCACTGCTTTCCTGAATTTGATTATAGATTTCAGAATGCTATCTTACATTAAATCAGAATGTATTTTACCGCGACACACTTTGTTTTATTATTTAAAGAATACGAATGTTAATATTTTATGTAAAACAAAATGTAACTTTCTACATCTGTAACATTGTACAGGATCAAAAACAGAAGTGTTTTATTCTGAGCTGGTGGACGTTCCCAAAACTAATAAAAAAGGTAAGTGTGTTAACTTTGTCATTTTTTACAAAGTTTGATGATTTTCACCCGCCTCACGTCTCTCTGTGCTTTTCAGGAATGCCCCCTGTGAACAGCAGCCCTGCTGCAGTGTATTCTGAGGTTAAATTCCATCAAGGTGCGTTTCTTCTTTATCACTCGCCTAGTTGCTACACATTGTGGATACTGAAACGTTTACCTTTACTGCAGTAATCCATTTGTATTCAAACTCTTCTTATATCCTTTTGGGAACAAAACTAATTAAACATTATAATGAAGACAAGAAACACAAGATGAAGGGTTTGGGTTCAGGACATTGGCTGTGTTTACTGGGGATTATAAATTAAGGACAGAAAATCTGACATAAGGGTCAGGGCTGATGTGAGTAACTGTTAGAAACATGACATCATACATAAATAAATAATCCTCATAGAAAACCGTCATCCAGGTGGAGGTTAAAAAGTCAATAAATATTCAATAAATATTCCATTAAAATGAAGTTAAAATCCCAAGAAGAAATCCATCTTCTAAAAAACAACCAAAGTGAGCCTCTGGTGCCACCGTCTGTACTGACAGGCGTAGTTGACCTTTTACTGATGTGTGCCCCACTGTTTCCCTTGGCATGTGCAGATCACAAGCCCTGCTCCCATAGGTACCCGTGAGACATCTCAGAGCATCTGCTCACTCCTGGCCCCTGCATTGCTCTCAGGGAGCGCTCCTACCCATCAGGCACCCATACACATGCTCTTCTTAGGGCCATTTCAGTTCCAACTGCCTGTACTCCCACTACAGCACCAGCTCCACCATGATCCTGCCTCCGCTCTCTTTTTATTCTCTCTTCACTTTAACCCTCCATTCTCTTCCAGTCCTTCACTTTCTCTCTGTTCAGGCCCTTGTGGTGTGTTGTAGAGGTGGAGTATCTGGGATGGACTGAAAAGTACAGAAGTTCATTACATTTACAGAAACAAGAGTGTCCACTAAGACATCAACAGGAAATTCATTAATCCAAATAGATAGATAGATAGATACTTTATTAATCCCAATTCACAATAGTGTGCCGCGGTGTATTTAAAGGAGTTGTTCTGGGTGGGTCAGTTAGTGTGAAAAGGTATTTGGCTTCCTCCTCATGATTTCTAAAGTGAAGAATATTAACTTTGCCATTTGTCATGTCCTCTGGCTCAGACATCAGAAATGTATTGTGTTGCTTTGGCTGTGACCTAAAGCCATTGGCAAAATGCTTGTTCTTACCACAGTTGTGGCAAATAAGTCCACGTGCAGGACATCGTCCTGGGTGTAGGAATGGCCCTCCACAGTTAAAACATGCAGGCTGGCGTGTTATTGCTTTTTTTTAGCACTACTCTTACTCCACCCTGCTGCCTTCAACTATTAGTTAACTTAAAGTTTTCAATGAAACAAGACATAGCATAAATTATGAGAGTTTCCCAGTTTTAGTGTAGAAATGCATAAAATTGCAAAAGCCTTCAAAATGTCCTGGAGTACCAGATATTTCTGCAAGTATCTAAATCATGAGAGTCTCAAATGTCTAACCATATCCTTTTCTGGAACTTATTTCTCAGAGTTATATTTATGTAAAGTGTAAGTAAATTGAAGATATTTTTGGTTTGGATAACGTAGCATATTTCTGATAGCAGATAACATCAGACACAGTCACGCACCTCTTGCTTTACAGCTCATATTGGTAATCAGAGGCTCAATTTGCTGGCAGTGAAGCTGTGGTGATGTGGTAGGGAGTTTGGTGCCATCTTGTGGAAAGTCAGGTTTTTACAGCTTTGTGAAACACAAGATATGCAGATGCATGCATGCTTGCATCCTTGCTTCTTAGTATTTGGCTTTGGTTTCTAAAGCTTCCCATCCATGGTATTGTTGATATATTTAATGTATATTTGTGATTCAAGCACAATGTGCAAAAAAAAAATTAAAATACACAAGCAGAACATATCCGACATTTGACCATGTTGCTCTCCAGGTTTCTTTCTCCTTTTCAGACCAAAACACAAAAAATGTCCTCGCTGTGGTCACAATCATTTTTGATCCTTTCGGAATTGCCTCCTCTTACCTTCTAAGAGACCTTTTAAGCATTAAAGCTATCAAGCTCGGTTCACCCCAGTATGTGTAACTGAACAAAATCCAGTCAATTATTGAAATGGCTGACTCAAGGATTTTCCAGCCCCAGTGTGTGAAAAAGACTACTAGTTGAGCATTCAGACCACTTCGTTTTCTGCAAAATTTGCTGAGATAAAAATAGATATCTTTTAATTGATAGATTTGCCATTTTTGCCCATCAATTTATCGACTTATAATAACAAAGTGAGCACATGATTTCTGAAAGGTTTGCAAATTTATTAAAAGTGAAAACTGAAATCTCTTATGCCTAGAAGTATTCAGACCCTTTGCTGTGGCACTCCAGATTGGACCTCCTGTTTGCTTCAGGTCTCCTTAACATGTGTCGTGAAACTTGATTGGAGGCTACCTGTAGCAAACTAAATCGATTGGATATCGTTTAGAAAGACACTTGTGTGTACAGAACATGGGTGTCGAACTCCAGGCCTGGAGGGCCACAGTGGCTGCAGGTTTTTATTCTAACCCTTTTCCTATCAGTGATCAGGTTTCAATGCTAATTAACTTCTTTTACATTCATTTGAATAGCCCTGTTTTTAAGGATTCAGTCATCTGAATTGATTGTTTTCTTCATTAAATGAAGTGAAACGGACCAACAGATGACCAGCTAAATTGGGGCTTCAAACTCCAAAAAGTTACTTAATGAGATGCCAATTCTTGCTGGTAATTAAACCCGTTATTTAAATGCACAGCTTGTTGCTGCTCTCATTCTGCCACAGCAGACATTTCCAAAACTGTTGGTTTTCTGTTTTTTCTAAGAATATCGTCAACAAGTTTTGGTGACCTGAGAGATCAACCTTACTGAGACCTTCACCTTTCTTTATTTATTAGGTATTTTCAGATATTGTGTGACATGCACAGGTGAGATGGTCATGTGGTGGCATGTTTCGAGTCTCATTATTGTTTGGCTGATAATTAAGGGAAAATGAACAATTAAGGGGCCTGAGTCAAGTTAATTAAAACTAAAAAGACAAAAGAAGTTAATTAGCAGAAAACACTGGTCACTAGTGATGGGCGGAGTGAAGCCTCATGAAGCATCAAAACGTTTGAAGCAATTGTGTCGGAAATCGTATCAAAGCTTCGAAGCATTTGACACTCACCTCTCTAGTGACCCCTCCTGGCCATTTTCATTAACATTACACAAACTCATGATCCACTTCAATGACGTCTGTTATAACTCTTATTGCTTTTATTTTTTCGCTGCTACAGACTGACAACGAAGAGAAGGGTTCGTCAGCAACTTCTTTTGTCTGATGTCTAAAAAATATAAATATATATATATAACTAACGCCGACAAGCAGAATGCACTATACGATAGCAAGAGTTAAACAAAATAAGACGCCTCACTCATGGATTCCCGGCTCTTTCAATTAGTATTTACTTTTGCACTGTATCATTATAATCGCTCCTGTTATTAGTATTAGAATTAACCTTCATCTTTTCTTGAGATCACATTTAATAGCCTTAAATGTTTTCTTTGGTTTGACTTGAATTAAAATGGAGTAGACAGAAAATAAAGGTTTATCCCTGTACTTTGCCATGATATAGGTAAACACATTTGAGAAAGAAAAGGTGAAATCCTTAAATCAGATGTTATTATTCGGTCAAGTATTGAAATATTTAATTTATTAATACTTTACAATATTTTGTGGAGCACAAAAGTAACGAATTAGCTACAAAGAAATGATGCCGTCAATGGCTCAACTAACTAAGGTGGTTGCTTTTCAAATTCTGAGCGTAGTGCTAGCCCGCGTTCGATCCGACTTAAAGACTCATCAAAATTAACAATAATAAAAAAATTATCAGAATTGAAATCTTTATAACCAATTTGAACTAAATAATTTTGAGAGATACTGTGGAAGGATCGCATAAGAGATCTGTTCGGGAATCACCAAAATCGCCATCAAAAAGCGATGTCTAATTGCGGATGGCAGCTCACGTATTTACATTAATCCATTTCTATTCATTGCCATTTGACGTCTATGAACCCCTCCATTGAATAAGGCAGTGGTTCGCAACCTGTGGGGTGCGAAGTAACAAAAAGGGGGGCGCGAAGATGTGAAAAAAAGAAAACATCTGTTGGAACCAAAACAAATTAACTTAAACTACATTCTGATAATAGAACAATAAATATAGAGTTAGATAAATGTCGATAAAAGTTAAGTAGGTATAATCAAATATGCATCTACATTTCAAAAAAATGTAAGGGGGGGCGCGATTAAAACTGTTATGGAAACTCAGGTCGCAAATACTTAAAGATTGAGAAACGCTGGAATAAGGTGATAACAAA
Source organism: Polypterus senegalus (assembly GCF_016835505.1). Classification (NCBI taxonomy): domain Eukaryota; kingdom Metazoa; phylum Chordata; class Cladistia; order Polypteriformes; family Polypteridae; genus Polypterus; species Polypterus senegalus. The sequence goes on from NC_053171.1 coordinate 448,383, forward strand.
CCCACTGTGGTAGATCAGGTTGAATTTGCTCTGCTGCACCAAACATTCAAAGGTGTCACATCAGAGCACATCAGAGAGGCTGAGAGACACGGCGCAGATCAGTCACCGGCACACAGACACACACGGAACACTCCAATGTGAGCAGTGCACATATCAAGGTCGGCATTAAAGATTGAGTGCTGAGGCAACAAAAAGCAGCGGGATAAACACATCTGGACCTGCTGTGGAAAAAACATTTGCTTTTAACAACAGCATCCCTCCCTCGTGAACACATCTTCAAGGTCCGAACAGATGATCAGTAAAAAGTTTTTTAGTCACAGCACAGCAATAATAACACATTTCCTAAAACATATAGTTGTCCAGTCTGTATCATTCCTAAGCAATCTTCCAGTAATAGAGGCGCAATCCCAGTTACTAACACATTAGTACTCAAAGTAAGAACACATTCCACCTTATCAATTTAATATTTAAAAATTTAAACCGCTAAACCCGCCATCAACAACTACAAAAACAGTTGAAATCGTTACTCAAATATTTTTTTTGGTATAGACATAAAACAAGTTCTCGCCTTGCTCGCTTCCGGTCCACTATGGAATTTGCTGTTCAATAATTCACAGGGGGTGGACATGGGACCCAAACCCACGTATGCTTTATTATGAGGCGGTAACGCTCCCGCTGCACCACTACTATTTTCAGGAGGATGGTATATAATGTATGTTTTTTATTGTATACATGTATGTATGTACTGAAGACGAAAACAATTATATATAGATGTATATTATATGACATACCTTCAGTGTTGCTTGAAAACATTGCATGAGGCGAAGAATGGATATTTATGAGAGTATTATAGTGAGAGATGTGTCGTCACCTGTATTGCTAAAGCTCTTCTTTGCAGCATTATGCATTCAACAAGTCAGCGTTTGTATGATGTTTAATTTATAATTTTATTTTTTGCCACAACGTATTATCGGGCACGATCATTTAACATGTATTGATCATCTACAAACTTTAATTTCAATGGGAATTCTGTTGAGTTTTTTTTAACTCTGTTGATGCCATATGTACTTCAAACGGGAGCTCTATGAATAAATAATGAGTCTTTGCCCAGAGTACTGAGATTGCGTCATGACGGGCTTTGAACGGGGCTCCGAAGCCTCAGACATGCGTACTACTGAGATCATAATGGGGCTACTGAAGCCTTAGACATGCGTAGTACCGAGATTGGATCATGACAGGGCTTCGAGCAGACATGGTCACCGGTTACTGAATCTTTGTGAAGCCTCAGCACACTGAAAGGCATTGACCTCTATATTTTGAGAATCTATCTGACACTTAACTCTCTAGTTATATTTTGTAATTCGTATTGACATTACACATTTCAGTTGATATGGTTAAGCTACAATTCAGGTAGTTGCTGAACATTAATTATTGTTCTTGTGGATTGCTGTGATTTCCTTTGTCTGATACATAGTGTCAAATATATATTGTCATATATCATTTTTATATATATATGAAAAGATTAGGTAAATCGTTCAACCTTTTATGGAACACTTAATTTTGTTCAAAACCATATGTCATATAGTATACATCTATAAATATAATTTTTTCGTTTTCATTAGGAGAATATAACAATGATACTCTCGTATCAATTAAACCATTTTAACGTGCATATGTCAAACAACATATTTCATCCGCCGCAGTAAGAACAGTAGTAGTAGTTCAGTTGTGCAGAGTTCATTAATTATCCGGATTAGGTGGCTCAGTGGTGTTGTCGCTCAGGTTCGCGTCGCTGATCCTCCTCTTGTGAAAGTTTTTTTTTCTATTCCTCCATTTAACAAGCTTGGACGGATAGCGAGCGAATCGAGCTATCGAGGGAAGGTTGGGCCAACGTAGTCGGGCAGGGGCACACACCCCTAATTATATTGTGTATGTAAAGAGTTTCACTGTAAAACGTAATAAACTTCATATTTGTGTGTTTGGAGACCCTGGTGTCGTACAGAATTTGTATTGTAGAAAAACAAACTACTGTCCAGCATGCCAAATGTGTCTTTTCGTGTCTGATCGCTATACGGCACTTCCAACTGACAATTCGCTATAACAGTTTCAGCCAACCAGCGCCTTCTAAACATGCAGAACGACAGTGTGATCCTTTATTATTAAGGCGCAGCACCTTCGTTTCAGTCAGTCATTGTCCTGTTAGACTATTTACTGTTAAGTGCTGCTTGAGCTACCGTTTATAGTACAACAGGTGGCATACGTAGTTCTTAAATCGATATTGAAATGCACACACAAGTCTCCTAAATTATTTATTGAAATGCCTACATTTACAGTGTCCGTTTTAGTTTTTACTTGTTCCCGTTATTAGGAATTATAATTTCTCAGTGTCACATATTAGGCTATTCGTTACTACTCGCGAGTCCCGTATCATTGAGATTCTGTTTCATATTCTGTATAAGGAAACTTTTTAAAAGGAGCGTTGATTAAACTGACTATAGCAGACTTGTCATCTTCTTAAAATGACTTTATTGATTTGATATTGACAATTAATCATAAGGTCAAACATCAAGGAGGATTTGAGTTTGCATGAACTGTGCTGTTTTTTTTTTTTCGTGACATTGTGTCAGTAGAGAGTGCATCACGTTAACAATGCATTGTGTCCTAAATGACAGCGCACACGCTTTTTTATATTTCCTAAAGGCCAATCTGTCTCAATTTGCTCATTAATATATTTTGACAGTGTATTTTAGTGAGAATGATTATAAACATATTACCCATGTTCATTTCCCATGTAGATATGTAACGTTTGGTGAGTATAAATAAAAAGTAACAACACATATAATAGTTATGTTGCATTGTTTATGATTAACAAAATTCATCGTTTATCTGAAATGTTCTACTTATACAGTCGATTTATTCCACTTCTGAAGGTGTACATTGTCGGTATTCTCCATTGCATTTGCCCCCGAGTGTAACGTGTGCCAGTGTAACCGAGGGATGGCAGACGAGCTCACGTAATGGGTGACAAGGCACATTCTCATCCTGATGCCCAGGCTCTTGTCATAAATATTCCCATCTTGTGCTTTTTCTCGTTCCTGCAAGTTTACTATTATTATTGGACATGTAGAGGAAATGTGTTTTATTTTATGTCTATGAAAGGAAGGACAGTAACGCCTTGAATGAAACTGAGTGTTGATGCTTTGGGTAACAAGACAGGTTAAGGAGCAGAGAACATTGAATGTGACATTGACTGTGGGGGATTGTGTAACTGGAAGATGGTTTAAGAATACAGAAACGACAAAAGCTTAGTCTTTCAGTAATTCTATTTACGTCAATTATTTACTCTGTTGTGCTGCACTTCGGAAGATTACTTATTTACCCCCAGTGCAGCCTTTGATAAGATCAATTCACAGGTAAAGGATGTTGCTAACAAAGTCAGATGCTTTTTTGAAAGTTTGGCTCCAGATGTGCTTATCCAGCTGCTCCTTCTTGTCAGTACTTGAGTGATCTTTACGTTCACCTCTGGATTGCATTGCACCCTCAATATTTGTTAAATGAAAAGTAGTTTGGAATCACCAGGACTCTTTGAAGAGTTTGCTGTTTGGCCAAACAGAGCAATCAGGCAAGAAGAGTCTCGGGCAGGGAGGTGACCAAGAGCACAATGGTTAGTCAAACTGAGCTTCTGTTGAGATGGGAGAACCTGTCAGAAGGGCAAATATCTCACTCCATCAATCAGACATTTATGGTAGATTGGCTAAGCGGAAGCCACTCTTAAGGAAAAGACAAATGACAGCCTGTTTGGAGTTTGCCAAATGAAATGTTAAGGACTCAGAGATTCTCCGGTCTGATGAAACAAAAAACGATCTCTTTGTGCACAACAACAAGCACTATGTCCGGCAAAGACTAGGTGCTGCTCACCACCTGAATAATACCACCCCTGTGATGAAGTATGGCAGTGGCAGCATCATTCTATAGAGGTGTTTCTCAGCGACAGGGACAAGGAGTCTGGTCAGTATTGAGAGGAGTGAATGCAGCCAAATACAGAGATGTCCTCAAAGGAAACCTGAGCCAGAGGGCATGAAACCTCAGACCCGGGTGACAGTTGACCTATGAGCTCGACAATGACCTGAAGCAAACAGCCAAGACAATGCTGGTGTGGTCTCAGGACAAGTCTTTGAGTGTCCTTAAGTGGCCCTTTAGAGTAGATCTTTAGATTCCTTTAGAAATTGTGGTGAGAAACCTGAAAGTGACAGTTTTACAGATGCTTCCCACACAATCTTAATGGAGCGTAAGAGGATCTGCCAGGAACAATGGCATAAACTGCCCAAAGCTTGTAGGGACTTTCCCAAGATGACTCAAAGCTCGAATTGCAGCCAAAGGGGCTTCTACAAAATACTGAATTAAGGGTCTGAATACTTCTATGAACGAGCGATTTTGGTTGTTGATTATTAATACATTTTCAAAACTTTCCAAAAACACGTTTTTACTTTGTTGATCCCTAATCCATAGTCTGCACCGCTTCCTTAACCTCATCAATGGGGGTGAACCTGTAACCGTGTAGAGCTTTGAAGATGTGATAGCCACATGGTACTAAATCAGGGCTGCAAGGGGGATGTGGAACACGTCCAGATCACAGTTGTTGATTGCCTCCACTGCATAGGGATGGATGTTTGTTGCCATGGAGCAGCAAGTCTGTTTTGGGTTGCAACCTCCATGCACTGTTGCTTGTGCAGATCATTTAGCTGACTGGGTACCCATCTTGTGGAAACTGTACCATACTCCAAGTTATCATGCATATGGCACATGCAGATCCATAATTGATATCCAAATGTGCAGCAACAATCCATCGGTTTCCTCTGATAAAGACATTTGCCATTTTAACAATGGCTAGAGTGTGTGATGTTGATGGTTGACCAGATCGAGCTTCATCGGTTACACTTGTTCTTCTTTCTTTAAACTTTTCTACCAATTCATAAACATTTCACTGAGTGGTACTAAACCCACATCCTTCAGTGAATTTCAGCAGGTTTAACTCATTCTGTTCAATGAAATCTCACTACGGCACGTTGTTCAACAAATATGCAATCCTGCAGTGGAGTGTCCATGTTCATTTGACCTTGGCTTCAACTAGTCTAACAGCAGAGTGCACCGCTGTGTGCATTTGAACTACCCATGAGCCATTGCAAATGTGTTGTATTGCATCTGCTGTGCTCTATTGCGGTTACCTCGTAATTTTCAAATTGTCTTTATTTTTTTTTTGATTTACCCCCATAAATTGTGACAGTTGACACATGAAGTCTTTTACACAAATCTGAACTCTAAAAGTATGAAGTGTGGGTTCATGCCTGAGGTGGGCTCAAGAATGCGTATTTGGTGCTCTTAACTTTTTCATTTTTTTCAGGTGGTTCTACTACATCTAACTGTGACGTCCTCTATTCAGAAATTACAAAAGAAAAACCAAATGAGAAACAAGGTGAGCCGACTTCAGTTTTTCATCTCATCAGGCTGATTCTACTTCACGGTAATCCAGACACCAAATTCAGGAGTTGTAACAAAGTGTTGCCTTTCTGGAATTTTGCTCCTTACTCTTATGATGGTGTGATCATTTATTATTTTTAAGCCTTTTCCTAAGTTTTGCAGTTGACCATGCTAGTTTCCTAATATGTATATCTTGGTAGGGAAAATGCTGTCAAATTCACCACAAGCTGTATACTCAGGTGTGAAATTCAAGAATTCTTCAGGTGAGAAAGTGCAGCCTGGAGTATCGACAAAGAAAATTGGCACAGTGAGGGCACGAAGAATGAAAATGGGACAATTTGGCCTGCATCCTCACCGGACACCACTTCAGTGTGTCCATCATTTGCCCTCTATTAATAAGCCAGATCAAGTTTTGGAATACCAGATATTTTTCACAGTTTTCTTTTCCTTAATTATCAGTTGATCGTGAACATATCTGATTTTTTCAGGTGCTTCCCCGGCTGCTTCTTTCTTTTCTTTTCATGAATAAATTCTCACATGAAGCAAGAAGGTAATTGACTTTGATATTTGATTAACACCAGTGACACATACCATTGTTTCCCAGCTGCCTGTTTGTTCTTGAACCTCTTCTTATAATAAGCAAAGTCAGTTGTAGGAATCCCTCCTGGTTCATATATTCTGTATACTGTATATACAGTGCCCTCCATAATGTTTGTGACCATGACACGTTTTTTGTTTTCCTTGATTTCCCCCTCTGCTCCATAGTTTAAAATTACAAATCAAACTATTCAGTTGTAATTAAAGTGCACATTGCAGATTTTCATTTAAGGGGATTTACATACATTTCGTTCACACACTTTTCCTACGCGATCCCCCCCATTTCAGGGCACCATAATGTTTGGACACAGCAATGGCAGATCTTTAAAGCCATCTTCTTTAGTTCTTTGTCGCATATCTCTTGCTTGCAATGACTGCCTGAAGTCTGCGATTCACAAACATCACCAGGTGCTGAGGATCTTCTCTGGTGATGCTCTGCCAAGCCCCTAATGCAGCCATCTTCAGCTCCTGCTTGTTTCTGGGGGTTTGTCCCCTTAGGTTTTCTCTTTAGCATATGGAAGGCCCACTCAGTTGAATTTAAATCGGGTGACTGGCTTGGCCATTCAAAAATTTTCCTTTTTTAGCTTTGATAACTCCTGTGTTGCCTCAGCAGTATGTTTGGGATAGGCAGTTCCTTTTTGTCTCCACACTTTGCTCTTGTCATCACTCTGATCAGGTCAATCGTTTTCTTGTCTGTACACAAGACCTTTTCCCAGAATTCTGCAGGCTCTTTTAAGTCCTCTTCACAAACTGTAATCTGGCCATCCTGTTTTTGTGGTTTGCATCTTCCTGTGTGGCCTTTGTATTTCTGTTCAAGAAGTCTCCTGCTGATAGTCAACTCTGACACACACATCGGCATCTTGAAGACTGTCTCTGATCTGTCAGACAGGCGTTGGGGGCTTTTTCTGTACCATAGTGAGGATTCTTCTGTTATAAGCAGTGGTGGTCTTCTTTGGCCTACCAGTCCCTTTGTGATTACTGAGCTCACCAATGCATTCTTGATATTCCAGACAGTTGATTTTGGTCATCCTATGGTTTTCATGATGTCTCCAATGGTTTGATTCTTGTTTTTCAGCCTTATAATGGCTTCTTTTACTTTCATTAGCACAGCTCTTGTCCTCATGTTCAAGAACACCGACTACAGACTGAAAAGGGCAGAAGAAAGTTGTATCTTATGAAGTATCATATGAAGCAATGAAACCCACCTGATGAATCACAAACACCAATTGTCCCAAACATTATGGTGCCCTGAATTAAGGGGACCATGTAGAAAAATCCATCCATCCATCCATCCATCCTCTTTCTAACCCGCTGAATCCGAACACAGGGTCATGGGGGTCTGCTAGAGCCAATCCCAGTCAACACAGGGCACAAGGCAGGAACTAATCCTGGGCAGGGTGCCAACCCACTGCAGGACACACACAAACACACCCACACACCAAGCACACACTAGGGCCAATTTAGAATCGCCAATCCACCTAAACGGCATGTCTTTGGACCATGGGAGGAAACCGGAGCACCCGGAGGAGTAACGGGGAGAACATACAAACTCCACGCAGGGAGGACCCGGGAAGCAAACCCGGGTCTCCTAACTGCGAGGTAGCAGCGCTACCACTGCGCCACCGTGCCGCCCATGTAGAAAAATGTGTGACCAAAATATGTGTAAATCCCCTTAAGTTTAAGTCTGCAATGTGCACTTTAATCACCTCTGAATTGTTTGATTTATCATTTTAAACTGCCGAGCTGAGTGGTAAATCAATGAAAAATGTTTCTTTCCCCAAACGTTATGGATGGCACTGTAGTTGTGATAATGCAAAGTGGGAATAAAACTGAGCTCTATGATTACAGTGACGTCAGCTCTGACTTCATCTAAATTTAAATATTTAAATATCTGGGAGTGCAGCTGGATGACAAATTGGACTGGACTGCCAATACTGATGCTCTATGTAAGAAAGCTCAGAGCAGAATATACTTTCTGAGAAGGCTGGCATCCTTCAACATCTGCAGTAAGATGCTGCAGATGTTCTACCAGACGGTTGTGGCGAGTGCCCTCTTCTACACGGTGGTGTGCTGGGGTGGCAGCATAAAGATGAAAGACGCCTCACGCCTGGACAAACTTGTTAAGAAGGCAGGCTCCATTGTAGGATTAAAGTTGGACAGTTTAACATCTGTGGCAGAGCGACGGGCACTAAGCAAACTCCTGTCAATCATGAAGAATCCACTGCATCCACTTAACAGTGTCATCTCCAGACAGAGGAGTACCTTCAGTGACAGACTTTTGTCACTGTCCTGTTCCACTGACAGACTAAAGAGATCGTTCCTCCCCCACACTATGCGACTCTTCAATTCCACCCGGGGGAGTAAATGCGAACATTAATTTTATTTTAATTCTTTTCATTTTTATTACTATTTAATTTAATATTGTTTCTTTGTATCAGTATACTGCTGCTGGATTATGTGAATTTCCCCTTGGGATTAATAAAGTATCTATCTATCTATCTATCTATCTATCTATCTATCTATCTATCTATCTATCTATCTATCTATCTATCTATCTATCTATCTATCTATCTATCTATCTATCTATCTATCTATCAGAAAACATAAAAGCTCTGACATCCTCCTGCTGGTGCCACACTCCCCTAGTCACACTTTCTTCTTTCTGTCCCTCATTGTATTTTTTTCTCCCCATCTCTCTTTTTCATTTAACAGAAGTAACACAAGGTGGCCTCTGGTGTCACGTCAATGAGCCCCCAGGCACCTCAGGGTCTTCAGTGGGCTCGCTTCTGCTTTTGAAAGTGGCCTCTTCTCAATTGCATTGAAGATGAACTGCCGTCCCTTCCTGCGTTGGTTCCTCACTCTCTCTGGCTTGCTATGGAATCTGTGATGTGCAAAGAAAGTTTAAAAAATGAATATGAGTTGTGATTTTATACTTTTTAAAATATTTGTTATGCTTTTAGCTTTACAATTAATCATTTTGAGCTTCTCATTAACCTTGTATACCATGAAATATGCTTAGAAACAGTATGTATAACATAAAATAATTGGAACTGTTGCCTTTAAAAGTGCATATTAATTTAAATGATGTACTTTATTTTTATGATTACAAATCATTTTTTTATGTTTTCATTTTAACGATTGCCAAATAGAGCTTGTTGTGGAGAATCACTTTTAAATATTTCAGAAATAAAATTGATGTCTTTTGTGTTGTGTTTGAATCTTCTGTTCTGACCCCACTCCTCATTCCTTTGTACTGTTACTCGGCTCACATCACTTCATGTATACTTTTGTGGGCTCTTCAACATTTGTTCGCCTGCAAAACATCGTGTAAAGAATTTAATGGATTTGTATTTTTATTTTGATGGTCTGTTTTGTTTCTGTTACAGGGTGTGTTTTGATGTTACTTCATGGAAGGTTACTATATAAAATAAAAATAGACTTTCATTGATGATCTTTAATAAAACCTTTTGATGGACTGGTGTCCTGTACAGGGATTGTCTCTGCTTTGTACCCAGTACTCACTAGGATTAGTATTATTTATTTTTTTTTGTGATTTTTAATCTTTTAATTGCCATATATATTTTCTTCTATTAGGAATGTGTCTGTTTTCACATACTCCTATTTACTCTCTCTTTTTTTTATTTGGGGTCAGAGCGCAGGGTCACCGATTTGTACTGCGCCTCTGGAGGATTTGCAGGTTAAAGTGTCTTTGTACAATTATACGTTACAAGAAAAGTCCAACTTCCGACAGTAAATGAGCCTGCCTTTCGAGCAGAGTTCAGTCAGGAAGAATAAAATGTATTAAAGAAACAGTTTTCAACTTTAGAAATGCTCCTATTTTATTACCACGCTTCTTTTAACTTCACCTGTTTGTTGTCTGGTACAAATCTTGTAATCGATATTTAACCCATTTCCTATTGTCCAAATGACTTGAAATTTTGCACACTGACTCACTTCTTCCACACAAGCTGTCTTGAAATCTTAAAGGTCCTGGGGGCCTCTTCTATGAACTCTGAAATTCAGTTCTTTCCATAGATTTTCAACTGGATTCAAGTCGGGTGATTGACTTGGCCATTCTAGCAGCTTTATTTTCTTTCTATGAAACCAATCGAGAGTTTCCTTGGCTGTGTGTTTGGGATCATCGCCTTGCTGAAATGTCCACCCTCGAATGTCCTAGTACATTTCTCCATTCATCCTTCCTTCAATCATAAGAAGTCTGCCAGTCTTCCTTCAATCATAAGAAGTCTGCCAGTACCATATGCTGAAAAACAGCTCTACACCATGATGTTCCCACCTCCAAACTTCACTGTTTTTGGGGTGATGTGCAGTGCAATTTCTCCTCCAAACATGGCGTGTGCAATGACATCTAAAGAATTCAATTTTGGTCTCATCTGACCAGACTCTATTCTCCCAGTATTTCATTGGCTTGTCCAAATGTTGTGCAGCAAACTTCAAATGAGCGTTCAACATGCCTTTTCTTCAGACGTGGAGTGTTGCACGGTGAGCATGCATAGAGGCCATGTCAGTGGAGTGCATTACTTATTGTTTTTTTTGAAAAACTGAACCTGCTAATTCCAGGTCTTTCTGAAGCTCTCGGTGAGTGGTCCTTGGCTCTTGGACGACTCTTCTGATTATTCTTTTGACTCCTCTGACAGAAATCTTGTGAGGAGCACCTGGTTTGTGGCCGGTTTATGTTGAAATGATGTTCTTTGCACTTCTGGATTATGGCCCCAATGGTGCTGACTGGAACATTCACAAGTTTAGAAATACGTCTGTAACCAATGCCATCAGTATGTTTTCCAACAATAGGGTTGTGAAGGTCTTGAGAGAGCTCTTTGCTTTTATCCATCATAAAATGCTCCTGTGTGACACATTGGTAATGAAAAACCTTTGTATAGGCCATCAGTTAGGACTAAACCAGTTGACATTAATTTGCACTGATAGGGGCTGTCAGAATTGTTTCTAAATAATGACAGATTTCAGCTGCTTTCTTGACTTTCCATGCCTTCATCTCTTCAATACTTTTTCCCTGTGTAATCCCACTTTTTTACACATAACTTAATTTATGGACTTATTTTTTTATTTCTTTGTATGTGTGGATTACTTAGGTTGTTACTGACATCTGGTGAAAATTTCATGTTAATAGCCCCATTAGAAATATATTTACTGAGATAAACGTTGATGCATTTAATACTTATTTTCCCTGCTGTATATACATTAATTTCACAATGTGTGGTGATTATACCTTCTCACAATGTCCCACAGGTTGTCCCTTTTGCTCATCTGATACCTTACTGTTTGCTTACTATAAGTGATTTTGTAGGAACTCCAAGGCTTCTTCCCCTTTTAGAAAATTTCCCAAATTTGCATCACGTGCTGCCAGTACAGACTTTACTACCCCATGACCTCAGAAAAAAATGAACTGAATTTGGATGAATGGATGGATGGATGGATGACATTTATCTCCTATGGCATCAGTCTGAGAAATGTAAGGCAGTAAAAATGGAGCAGGAAGACTTTGAGCTCAGATTCTTTGACTAGCTGGTTGAGAGTTGAGGCTCTTGTGCTGTCATCACCGCATTAATTTGAGGACCTCCTGTAATTCTCACATACGTCATTTGCAAGAATAAGTAAGGAGATGATTCATGTGGGGAAGTGCAGCAAACTGGAACTAACTGTAAAGTAGTGAGGCTAAAAGAAGAAATGTGATGATCTGTTAGACTGTTCAAGTGATGGTGAACAGCATTATTAATAGCCGGCCTGTTCTCATTTTTGAATGTTTTTTTTTTTGTTCATTTGTTTTTTAATAAGTACCTTTAACTTGAGCAGGAAACTCATAAAAACCTTAGCACTTCCTCAAGAAGCCCCATGCCATCAACATAAAGACAAATTAGTGAACCCCAAACAGGCCATTCAACAGGATTAACTGGAGATTAACAAAATTACAGTCATATTGCCTTGAAATTGGTGCAATCTGAATGAATGTCAACATGTTTGTCA
>NC_053171.1:460957-523514 GCF_016835505.1 Polypterus senegalus
CAAAAAGTAAATACTAATTGAAAGAGCCGGGAATCCATGAGTGAGGCGTCTTATTTTGTTTAACTCCTGCTATCAGTATATTGCATTCTGCTTGTCGCCGTTAGTTATATATATATATTTATATTTTTAGACATCAGACACTACAAGTTGCTGACGAACCCTTCTCTTCGATTGTCAGTCTGTAGCAGCGAAAAATAAAAGCAATAAGAGTTATAACAGACGTCATTGAAGTGGATCATGAGTTTGTGTAATGTTAATGAAAATGGCCAGGAGGGGTCACTAGAGAGGTGAGTGTCAAATGCTTCAAGCTTCGATCACGATTTCCGACACAATTGCTTCAAACGTTTTGATGCTTCATGAGGCTTCACTCTCCATCACTAGTGACCAGTGTTTTCTGCTAATTAACTTCTTTTGCCTTAGTTTTAATTAACTTGACTCAGGCCCCTTAATTGTTCATTTTCCCTTAATTATCAGCCAAACAATAATGAGACTCGAAACATGCCAATACAAACCATCTCACCTGTGCATGTCACACAATATCTGAAAATATCTAATAAATAAAGAAAGGTGAAGGTCTCAGTAAGGTTGATCTCTCAGGTCACCAAAACTTGTTGACATATTCTTAGAAAAACAGAAAACCAACAGTTTTGGAAATGTCTGTTATGGCAGAATGAGAGCAGCAACAAGCTGTGGAATTAAATAACGGGTTTAATTACCAGCAATAATTGGCATCTCATTAAGAAACTTTTTGGAGTTTGAAGCCCCAATTTAGCTGGTCATCTGTTGGTCCGTTTCACTTCATTTAATGAAGAAAACAATCAATTCAGATGACTGAATCCTTAAAAACAGGGCTATTCAAATGAATGTAAAAGAAGTTAATTAGCATTGAAACCTGATCACTGATAGGAAAAGGGTTAGAATAAAACCTGCAGCCACTGTGGCCCTCCAGGACTAGAGTTCGACACCCATGTTCTATACACACAAGTGTCTTTCTAAGCGATGTCCAATCGATTTAGTTTGCTACAGGTAGCCTCCAATCAAGTTTCTCAACACGTTAAGGAGACCTGAAGCAAACAGGAGGTCCAATCTGGAGTGCCACAGCAAAGGGTCTGAATACTCTAGGCATAAGAGATTTCAGTTTTCATTTTTAATAAATTTGCAAACCTTTCAGAAATCATGTGCTCACTTTGTTATTATAAGTCGATAAATTGATGGGCAAAAATGGCAAATCTATCAATTAAAAGATATCTATTTTTATCTCAGCAAATTTTGCAGAAAACAAAGTGGTCTGAATGCTCAGCTAGTAGTCTTTTTCACACACTGGGGCTGGAAAATCGTTTAGTCAGCCATTCCAATAATTGACTGGATTTTGTTCAGTTACACATACTGGGGTGAATCGAGCTTGATAGCTTTAATGCTTAAAGGTCTCTCAGAAGGTAAGAGGAGGGAATTCTGAAAGGATCAAAATGACTGTGACCACAGCGAGGACATTTTTGTGTTTTGGTCTGAAAAGGAGAAAAGAAACCTGAGAGCAACAGCAGAACAAATGTCGGATATGTTCTGCTTGTGTATTTTAATTTTTTTTTTGCACATTGTGCTTGAATCACAAATATACATTAAATATATCAACAATACCATGGATGGGAAGCTTTAGAAACCAAAGCCAAATACTAAGAAGCAAGGATGCAAGCATGCATGCATCTGCATATCTTGTGTTTCACAAAGCTGCAGAAACCTGACTTTCCACAAGATGGCACCAAACTCCCTACCACATCATCACAGCTTCACTGCCAGCAAACTGAGCCTCTGATTACCAATATGAGCTGTAAAGCAAGAGGTGCGTGACTGTGTCTGATGTTATCTGCTCTCAGAAATATGCTACGTTATCCAAACCAAAAATATCTTCAATTTACTTACACTTTACATAAATATAACTCTGAGAAATAAGTTCCAGAAAAGGATATGGTTAGACATTTGAGACTCTCATGATTTAGATACTTGCAGAAATATCTGGTACTCCAGGACATTTTGAAGGCTTTTGCAATTTTATGCATTTCTACACTAAAACTGGGAAACTCTCATAATTTATGGTATGTCGTGTTTCATGGAAAACTATAAGTTAACTAATAGTTGAAGGCAGCAGGGTGGAGTAAGAGTAGTGCTAAAAAGCAATAACACGCCAGCCTGCATGTTTTAACGATGTCCTGCACGTGGACTTATTTCCCACAACTGTGGTAAGAACAAGCATTTTGCCAATGGCTTCAGGTCACAGCCAAAGCAACACAATACATTTCTGATGTCTGAGCCAGAGGACATGACAAATGGCAAAGTTAATATTCTTCACTTTAGAAATCATGAGGAGGAGGCCAAATACCTTTTCACACTAACTGACCCAACCAGAACAACTCCTTTAAATACACACGCAGCACACTATTTGGATTAATGAATTTCCTGTTGATGTCTTAGTGGACACTCTTGTTTCTGTAAATGTAATGAACTTCCGTACTTTTCAGTCCATCCCAGATACTCCACCTCTACAACACACCACAAGGGCCTGAACAGAGAGAAAGTGAAGGACTGGAAGAGAATGGAGGGTTAAAGTGAAGAGAGAATAAAAATAGAACGGAGGAAGGATTATGGCGGAGCTGGTGCTGTAGTGGGAGTGCAGGCAGTTAGAACTGAAATGGCCCTAAGAAGAGCATGCGTATGGGTGCCTGATGGGTAGGAACGCCCCTGAGAGCAATGCAGGGGCCAGGAGTGAGCAGATGCTCTGAGATGTCTCACGGATACCTATGGGACCAGGGCTTGTGATCTGCACATGCCAAGGGAAACAGTGGGCACACATCAGTAAAGGTCAACTACGCCTGTCAGTACAGACGGTGGCACCAGAGGCTCACTTTGGTTGTTTTTTAGAAGATGGATTTCTTCTTGGGATTTTAACTTCATTTTAATGGAATATTTATTGAATATTTATTGACTTTTTAACCTCCACCTGGATGACGGTTTTCTATGAGGATTATTTATTTATGTATGATGTCATGTTTCTAACAGCTACTCACATCAGCCCTGACCCTTATGTCAGATTTTCTGTCCTTAATTTATAATCCCCAGTAAACACGGCCAATGTCCTGAACCCAAACCCTTCATCTTGTGTTTCTTGTCTTCATTATAATGTTTAATTAGTTTTGTTCCCAAAAGAATATAAGAAGAGTTTGAATACAAATGGATTACTGCAGTAAAGGTAAACGTTTCAGTATCCACAATGTGTAGCAACTAGGCGAGTGATAAAGAAGAAACGCACCTTGATGGAATTTAACCTCAGAATACACTCCAGCAGGGCTGCTGTTCACAGGGGCATTCCTGAAAAGAACAGAGAGACGTGAGGCGGATGAAAATCAGCAAACTTTGTAAAATGACAAAGTTAACACACTTACCTTTTTCTTAGTTTGGGAACGTCCACCAACTCAGAGTAAAACTTGGTTTTGATCCTGTACAATGTTACAGGTGTAGAAAGTAAAATTTTGTTTTACATAAAATATTAACATTCATATTATTTAAATAATAAAACAAAGTGTGCCGCGGTAAAATACATTCTGATTTAATGTAAGATAGCATTCTGAAATCTATAATCAAATTCAGGAAAGCAGTGAGTCCTTTAGGGTTCAATATACAAACTACACAGAACATAAGACATGTATACATCCAAAATGACTGGGATTCAAAAAGGATTTTGGATTTCAGATATTTTTGGATTTTGGAATACTTGCATGTACATAATGAGATATCTTAGGGACACCCGTGACCAGCTATATGACGAATAATGCAGATAATTCATATCATTCAACTGTTTTTATAATATGCTGACGGACTAACAGATTAAACCTCAAAAGCTGATGAATATGATGCACAGACTTTCTTTGAATTCCCTTGTAAGAGGGCTAATGCTGCGTATTTGCTCTAAAGAACATCTTCTGCTTTTTCATTAGTTTGTCAGTGAACTGGCCAACAGATTAGCATTATCTTAGTTTAAGCTTCACTCCTTCTTGCTTGCTGTGCTAGAAGCCTTTAACTGGCACTACAGTATGCTTTTGTATGGTGTGGGTGGACACATATAAAACGTAGCATATCTCTGCTAACATAAAAAGGCAATTTGCAGCAGTTTCTTGTTTTCATAATGTAATCAGAGACGTTTAGTAATCTTTTATATGCTCTGTTGCTTAGTGCACCATAGACTCTCACAGGCGGGTGGCGCTTGTCTTAGTGCATCAGCCAGTGAAGGTCTGCAGCATTTCAAGTGCATAGGTATGAGATTGATTAACATAGTCCATATATATTGTTGTTTTAGAGTGGCAGTCAAGCTGAGTTAGCGGTGCATCTACATATGCACATTTACAAAATGACTGTTATTTCAAAAGGCTTAATTGCATAGAAATAACCATATATCAGATTTTATAAATCTGATTTTTTTGGCATACACATATTTTCATACTCAAATCCAAGGAAAGTTTTATAAATGAGACCTCTGGGTGGAATTATCCATTTGTGGTGTCAAGTGAGCAATCAAAAGTTTTAGATTTTTGAGCATTTGGTGTAGGGATGCTCAGCCTATAGCACAATAATTCTCAAAATAAAAATATTTACAAGAAAGACAAAAAATAAATAAACAAAATTATATTTAACAACATCTGAGCCAGGGATAAAACCCTGGCTATTCAATAATAGTCTTATTACTTGGGTGTTAAAACCGTGTTAGCCATTATGTAGTAAATGTAGTGAGAAGTCAAACAAAATGGCACTTTATTGGCTAACTAAACAGATTACAACATACAAGCATTCAAGGCAATTTAGGCCCCTTCTTAAGGCAAGATGTAATAATAATGTAATAAGGAGCTTGAGGTTCCTCGAAAACTTGCATATTGTAATCTTTTAGTTAGCCAATAAAAGGTGCCATTTTGTTTGACTTCTCACTATAATAGTCTTAGAGAAGCAAAAAGTCAGTCATCAGATTCTCTTCGAAAAAGTATTGCATTTTAGTACCATTTAATAATCCGAGAAGTACGGTGAAAAGTGACTCTAAGGTTTCATAGGACAAAGGCCGAACTGAGGAGTTTTAAATACCCATCCATCCATCCATCCATCCTCTTCCGCTTATCCGAGGTCGGGTCGCTGGGCAGCAGCAAGCAGAGAGGCCCAGACTTCCCTCCCCGCCACTTCTTCCAGCTCTTCCGGGAGAATCCCAAAGGCGTTCCCAGGCCAGCCGGGAGACATAGTCCGTGCCGGAACACCTCACCAGGGAGGCGTCCAGGAGGCATCCTGATCAGATGCCCGAGCCACCTCATCTGACTCCTCTCGATGCGGAGGAGCAGCGGCTCTACTCTGAGCCCCTCCCGGATGACTGAGCTTCTCACCCTATCTTTAAGGGAAAGCCCAGACACCCTGCGGAGGAAACTCATTTCAGCCGCTTGTATTCGCGATCTCGTTCTTTGGTCACTACCCATAGCTCATGACCATAGGTGAGGGTAGGGCGTAGATCGACTGGTAAATTGAGAGCTTTGCCTTACGGCTCAGCTCCTTTTTCACCACGACAGACCGATGCAGAGCCCGCATCACTGCGGATGCCGCACCGATCCGCCTGTCGATCTCACGCTCCATTCTTCCCTCACTCGTGAACAAGACCCCGAGATACTTGAACTCCTCCACTTGGGGCAGGATCTCTCCCCCAACCCTGAGAGGGCACTCCACCCTTTTCGGCTGAGGACCATGCTCTCGGATTTGGAGGTGCTGATTCTCATCCCAGCCGCTTCACACTCAGCTGCGAACCGATCCAGAGAGAGCTGAAGATCACGGCCTGATGAAGCAAACAGGACAACATCATCTGCAAAAGCAGTGACCCAATCCTGAGTCCACCAAACCGGACCCCTTCAACACCCTGGCTGCGCCTAGAAATTCTGTCCATAAAAGTTATGAACAGAATCGGTGACAAAGGGCAGCCCTGGCGGAGTCCAACTCTCACTGGAAGCGGGCTCGACTTACTGCCGCAATGCGGACCAAGCTCTGACACCGTTGTACAGAGACCAACAGCTCTTATCAGGGGTCCGGTACCCCATACTCCCGAGCACCCCCACAGGATTCCCGAGGGACACGGTCGAATGCCTTTTCCAAGTCCACAAAACACATGTAGACCGGTCGGGCAAACTCCCATGCACCCTCCAGGACTCTGCTAAGGGTGAAGAGCTGGTCCACTGTTCCGCGACCAGGACGAAAACCACACTGTTCCTCCTGAATCCGAGGTTGACTATCCGACGGACCCTCCTCTCCAGAACCCCCGAATAGACTTTTCCAGGGAGGCTGAGGAGTGTGATCCCTCTATAGTTGGAACACACCCTCCGGTCCCCCTTTTTAAAGAGGGGGACCACCACCCCGGTCTGCCAATCCAGAGGCACTGTCCCCGATGTCCATGCGATGTTGCAGAGACGTGTCAACCAAGACAGTCCTACAACATCCAGAGCCTTAAGGAACTCGGGTATCTCATCCACCCCGGGCCCTGCCACCAAGGAGTTTTTGACCACCTCGGTGACTTCAGTCCCAGAGATGGGAGAGCCCACCTCAGAGTCCCCAGGCTCTGCTTCCTCATTGGAAGGCATGTTAGTGGGATTGAGGAGGTCTTGAAGTACTCCTCCCACCGACCCACAACGCCCCGAAGTGAGGTCAGCAGCGCACCATCCCCACCATATCACGGTGTTGACACTGCACTGCTTCCCCTCCTGAGGCGCGGACGGTGGACCAGAATCTCCTCGAAGCCGTCCAAAGTCGCTCTCCATGGCCTCTCCAAACTCCTCCCATGCCCGAGTTTTGCCTCAGCAACAACGAAGCCGCGTTCGCTTGGCCTGCCGGTACCTATCAGCTGCCTCCAGAGACCCACAGGACAAAAAGTCCTATAGGACTCCTTCTTCAGCTTGACGGCATCCTCACCGCGGTGTCCACCAACGGGTTCGGGGATTGCCGCCACGACAGGCACCGACCACCTTGCGGCCACAGCTCCCGTCAGCCGCCTCAACAATAGAGGCACGGAACATGGCCCATTCGGACTCAATGTCCCCACCTCCCTCGGGACGTGGTTGAAGTTCTGCCGGAGGTGGGAGTTGAAGCTACTTCTGACAGGGGACTCTGCCAGCCGTTCCCAGCAGACCCTCACAACACGTTTGGGCCTACCAGGTCTGACCGGCATCTTCCCCACCATGAAGCCAACTCACCACCAGGTGGTGATCAGTTGACAGCTCCGCCCCTCTCTTCACCCGAGTGTCCAAGACATATGGCGCAAGTCCGGCGACCACGACCACAAAGTCGATCATCGACCTGAGGCCTAGGGTGTCCTGGTGCCAAGTGCACATATGAACACCCTTATGCTTGAACATGGTGTTCGTATGGACAATCCATGACGAGCACAGAAGTCCAATAACAAAACACCGCTCGGGTTCAGATCGGGGCCATTCCTCCCAATCACGCCCTTCCAGGTCTCACTGTCATTGCCCACGTGAGCATTGAAGTCTCCCAGCAAAACGAGGGAATCCCAGAAGGTATGCCCTCTAGCAACCCCTCAGAGACTCCAAAAGGGTGGATACTCCAAACTGCTGTTCGCGCATATGCACAAACAACAGTCAGGACCCTTCCTCCCACCCGAAGGCGGAGGGAGGCCACCCTCTCGTCCACCGGGGTAAACCCCAATGCACAGGCTCCAAGTGGGGGCAATAAGTATGCCCACACCTGCTCGGCGCCTCTCACGGGGGCAACTCCAGAGTGGTAGAGAGTCCAGCCCCTCTCAAGGAGATTGGTTCCAGAGTCCAAGCTGTGCGCCGAGGTGAGTCCGACTATATCTAGCGGAACCTCTCGACCTCGCGCACTAGCTCAGGCTCCTTCCCTTCAGAGGTGACATTCCACGTCCCAAGAGCCAGTTTCTGTAGCCGAGGATCAGACCGCCAAGGTCCCCGCCTCGCCACCACCCAACTCACACTGCACCCAACCTCCTTGGCCCCTCCCATAGGTGGTGAGCCCATGGGGAGGAGGACCCACGTTACCTCTTGGGCTGTGCCCGCCGAGCCCCATGGGTGCAGGCCCGCCACCAGGCGCCGCCATCGAGCCCCACCTCCAGGCCTGGCTCCAGAGGGGGCCCGTGACCAGCGTCGGGCAAGGGAAAGCGTTGTCCAAAGTTTTTCTTCATTGGAGGTTTGTTGAACCGCTCTTTGTCTCATCCCTCACCTAGGACCAGTTTGCCTTGGGTGGCCCTACCAGGGGCATAAAGCCCCGGACAACATAGCTCCTAGGATCATTGGGACACGCAAACCCTCCACCACGATAAGGTGGACGGTTCAAGGAGGAGGTTTTAAATACCATCACTAATAAAGGCGTCAAGATAGCACAGCTTTCAGAAAACATCCCTAGTCACCGGAGAATCGTGTCTCAAAGTCCCAAGCTCAAAATAGTGGTGATCATCAAAAACAAATGGTTAATAATAAATGAATGAATATTACTGATTACGTTGATAACAAAATGAAGGTAAACTAATAAACCTCAAGACATAACGGATCTAGAAAAAATAAACCAGCTGTCAAAAAAAAAAATCTTTATATTAATCAAAAATGAATAAACGTACAGTATGTCCCATTCATGACACCTATGGCTGACAGTTGTCAAGTCTGACACAAATATAAAGGTGAAGGTGCTCTATAATACTACAGTTTGCTTTATATCTGCCCACATAGCAAAGAATCAAAGGTTTAGGTTTAATATGAAAAGCAAAGCGTTTACCACGATATTATTAAATGTAAATGGAACCTGAGAAGTTTTTAACTTGAGTTCTAGTCTTCTTTTTCTTTTGTTAGCTTGAACATGGCTTTGCTTACATTTTATCCAAGTATATTGACTCTTGTGTAATTGTTTATTTAGCTGATACATGCATTTATCGAGTGACAAAGTGGCATGGTGGTTAATGTTATGCCAGCATATTGCATTCAGATCCAGTGTTTTCCATGTAGAATTTATAAATTCTCGCATTTCTGTCTGAGTTTTCCTTTCAAGTAGTTTGTTTTTCTTATTTCATCCTCAGATAAATGCTGATAAGGCTGAATGGACATTCCAGATTGGACCTGTGTGTATCGGAGTATGCAAGACCTGGAGTTGTGGTGAAGTGACCCCTCGCCAGCTCAACCAGAGTGCACTGCGGCCTCCTGGAGTGGATTAAGCAAGAAAATGTTATGTGTCTGACTATGTCTGCAAATGTTGTCCTTCAATACTTGCAAATCTGCCTAAACACTCTGAGCCGCCTGTATTTAGTGAAAAATATCAGAAGAATAAATAAAATTTATTTTTCACCCTCGTCATTTAATGCCTCCATCTGGACAGCCCCTCCGCCTGGGTTATTCACATCCATTCTTTTATCTTTTCTCCTACAAGAAACATAAATAGAAATAAAGTCAGACTGCATTTTAGAACACACAGAGGACAAGAGAAGGTTATGTTTGTCATCTACCAAAATTACAAATGACTCTTCTTATTTTTAGCCTCTTTATTTCACCAGAATTCTAAACAGACCAATCAGACTCTATTTGATATTAATGTCTGTAACCACAAGAGCTTGTTGTTTTCAGACAGACCTCAATGGGCTTCTTCAAAGTTTAAAATATTCAGACCTCTCATGGTTCTCATTTCCTAACACTCTGCAAAGTAAAGTCAGAAATTCTGCAAAAGCCAATGCATTCAAATGTAAAACAAGATAAGCTGCATGCATTTTGGTAGCAAACAGACACCAGCAGATAGTGGAGGAGAATTGTGAGTAAATCCCCAAAGTGGTATTATTCAGGGAATTAGTTAGGTAGCAGACTTATACTATGAAATCTAATCAGAAAGTAACAAACAGGAGCTCATTTACTAACCATCATATACATGGAGTTCTGAGCGCCTTAGCAAATGTTTAATTCTAGGAATGCATTGATATTTATCCTTATAAAATAACTAAAATTAGGTGTGGACAATTGTAAGGACACAAGAAACATCGAGGCAGTGCCAGTTGAGTCACCTTTTTAATCACATGTAAATAATCTCAAACAAAAGAACACTCGATGGTGTACACAGATAATGGAAGTAAAATAAAGAGGAGTCTTCTTGACATCTTCAATGAAAATCAGCTCAGTAGAGCGGACCATCTTTGGTATCTCTGCTGCTCACAGTTTAGGTTCCTATATGAGACACCATTCATAGGGGTGTCTGCTCTTTGTAGCCCTCCGCCATAAGGGCGGGGTCAATTGCCCTCAGTGGGCGTCTCCTTGCTGCTATGGGTGACAAAGAGGCAACAATTTTAGCAAATGAGCCCCTTTTGCCCCAGGGTGGTATTGCTTACTTTCCTGGAATGTGATCCTCGGACACTGAACCTGACGTGAGCTTAAACAGTTTATGTTTGGTGCGATAGTGGCCTGGGTGGCTAAAAGGGTGCAGCACTAAATATTGTGCCACCATACTGCTCAAGAATTTGTGTAATAATTCTTTCAATTATTGTCTGTTAGGATTTAACCATAGCTTAATCTCTTGTTTTTTTTTTTATTTTGTATCATATTGTCACACATGGGCACCTGATCTATCACCTACCTTGCTCAAGCAAGGCATGCAATAACCGCTGGGACAACAGGGGGTGCCAAAGCTAACCATATCTTCTCTTATGTTTTCCCTTTCTCAGAGAACTCACTCAAGTAAGCCCCGCCCCTTAAGGTCGGGACAGTCTAAAGGTGAGAGCTCATGGAGGTAATGGTCTCAGATAATGGAACTTAGTCCCACATACACGAACTTCCCAATGCAGACCTGCTGGAGAGAGCTGATTATTTAGAAAAGCCATTGAGGCTAACAAGGCACTTATTATGCCTGTTTTCAGTTGAGCCACCACACACTCATTTTTGTTCTTTCTTTTGGATGATTGTACTAAACGGGGTGGCCTGGTTGGCACACCAAATTCTCTGGTCTTTACTTACTGCCGTCACCCTTATTTTCTTTGTATTTGTTGATTGCTATGAAAATCAAACTGAATTGAACACAGACGCCACGCCGTCAGTCACTTTAAAAATGTAAAGCTGCCATTAACTAATTATACACAACTTTGGAATGTAGTAGAAAACTGAAGTGTCCAAAAGAAAGAGGCAGACAGAAATAGAATACGTAACATCTTTAGTCAGATGACATTAACTCAGTGATCCCAATTGACCTTGAAGATGAAAACTCACCTGGCCGTTTTACTCTCAAAGCACGGCAAACCTGCAGTATGAACAAAAGACAAAAAGGATTTTGAGGTGTCCCGTAACATCCAAGAAATCTAAAACCCCTTCACAAAGGGCCAGCCAAATGGACACACTGGTTTTACTGCTAAGTATGCACTTTACTGTTGAAGAACACAATAAACATGGAGATCAGCTGAGGTAAGACCTGCATGAATATGGATTGGGAAACGTTACACCCAGATTCTGCCTACCTGTCCTTTAGTATCTCCTACAATCACCTCTTCTTTATATCTTACTACTAGGAACTCCTGACTAAAAAGACCCTTCCACCTACCCGACCCATAGAATAGTTATTTTTATTGAAACTCAATGTCTTAGTGTCTCTTGAAAACAAGTTTCATGTTAACTTACTGAGAAAAAGGGACACAACAACGTAAACAGCACCCCTCTGTAGGGCCTGAGGGTTATGTGCTGTCCACTCACCTCGAGTCTTGTGATATACCGAAGAGCAGAAGCATCAAAAGAAACAGAGAGGATCCAACACTGCCTAAAATAATAGGGAGATGGGACACTGGAGAGACAGAAAAATCACAAGGTCACTGTGTGGACACGCTTTGTATTTTATATACAGTAACCAAATATTCATCTCACATTGACAGTCTTGCATTTATGTACAGTCATATGAAAAAGTTTGGGAACCCCTCTCAACCTGCATAATAATTGACTCTCCTTTCAACAAAAAGATAACAGTGGTATGTCTTTCATTTCCTAGGAACATCTGAGTACTGGGGTGTTTTCCGAACAAAGATTTTAGTGAAGCAGTAGTTAATTGTATGAAATTAAATCAAATGTGAAAATCTGGCTGTGCAAAAATTTGGGTCCCTTTGTAACGTTGCTGATCTGAATACCTGTAACTGCTCAATGCTGATTACTTACAACACCAAATTGGTTGGATGAGATCGTTAAGTCTTGAACTTCATAGACAGGAGTGTCCAATCATGAGATATAACGGTATTTAAGATGGTCAATTGCAAGTTGTGCTTCCTTCCCTTTGACTCTCCTCTGAAGAGTGACAGACAGCATGGGGTCCTCAGCAACTCTCAAAAAGATCTGAACACAAAGATTGTTGAGTCTCCTGGTTTAGGGCAAGGCTACAAAAGCCATCTTAAAGGTTTAAACTGTCAGTTTCAACTGTAAGGAATGGAATCAGGAAATGGAAGGCCACAGGCACAGTTGCTATTAAACCAACCCAAGTCTGGTAGGCCAAGAAAATACAGGAGCGGCATATGTGCAGGATTGTGAGAATGGTTACTGACAACCCACAGATCACCTCCAAAGACCTGCAAGAACATCTTGCTGCAGATGGTGTATCTGTACATTGTTCTACAATTCAGTGTAATTTACACAAAGAACATCTGTATGGCAGGGTGATGAAAAGAAGCACTTTCTGCACTCACGCCACAAACAGAGTAGCTTGTTGTATCAAATGCTCATTTAGGCAAACCAGATTCATTTTGGAACAAAGTGGTTTGGACAGATGAGACAAAGATGGAGTTATTTGGTCAGAAAAAAAGCACTTTGCATGGAAGAAGAACACCTCATTCCGAGAAAAACACCTGCTACCTCCTGTCAAATTTGGTGGAGGATCCATCATGCTGTGGGGCTGTTTGGCTAGTTCAGGGACTGGGACCCTTGTTAAAGTCAAGGGTCGGATGAATTCAACCCAATATCAACAAATTCTTCAGGATAATGTTCAAGCATCAGTGACAAAGTTGAAGTTACAATGACCATGACCCAAAACACAGATCGAAATGTACAAAGGTATTCATGCAGAGGGAGAATACAATGTTCTGGAATGGCCGTCACAGTCCCCTGACTTGAATATCATCGCAAATCTATGGGATGATTTGAAGCAGGCTGTCCATCAAATTGAACTGAACTGAGAGATTTTGTATGGAAGAATGGTCAAAAAACCTTCATCCAGAATTCAGACACTCATCAAAGGCTACAGGAGGTATCTAGAGGCTGTTAGATTTGCAAAAGGAGGCTCAACTAAGTATTGATGTCATATCTCTGTTGGGGTGTCCAAATTTATGGACCTGTCTAATTTTGTTATGATGCAAATTGCATATTTTCTGTTAATCCAATAAATTTAATGTCACTGCTGAAATCCTACTGTTTCCATAAGGCATGTCATATATTAAAAGTTGCTACTTTGAAAGGAAAAATCCTAAGAATTAAGAGGGGTTCCCAAACTTTTCATATGTCTGTATTTAGCTGATGCTTTCTTCCATAGCAACTTTAGAATCATTTTCTACACTTTTTATTTACATTTTGATATATTTTGGATTTTGAAGTTTTAATATTATTTCAGGTTTTCCTTCAATGAAAAACAAACCTCTGAGGACTAATTCCACCTATAAAGGGTACCTTCAGCTAATTTAGGTCACGGCAAATGACAAGAGATAAATAAACTAAGACAGGCGTGACAGCAAACAGAAAAAACGAAAGCAGAAAATTAATTAGAGACAAAGAGGACCGTAAAGAACAACCCAGTCCATTGGATACACTGGGTCACTCAATGGCACTCCTTTTGATGGCAGTATAGTCGATAAACGCATTTCACATTACACTGCTTATCATTATCTCAACTGCTCAATAAATGCTACTCTTTATTTTTTTCTTT
Source organism: Polypterus senegalus (assembly GCF_016835505.1). Classification (NCBI taxonomy): domain Eukaryota; kingdom Metazoa; phylum Chordata; class Cladistia; order Polypteriformes; family Polypteridae; genus Polypterus; species Polypterus senegalus. Next base: position 474,902 of record NC_053171.1, read on the forward strand.
TTAGTCTCTATTCTCTGCAAGTCATAATATGAAAATATTGACTTAAAGATAGTGAATAACAACTAATATGTGTTCTTTGCAACAGTTATAAATGGATGCATATTATTTACACAGTAAAGCAAGAGTTATGTAAGCTCAATTTATCACAGATTAGCCAAAACCTATTAAAACATCAGCCCCACATAGAAGTGGATAAAGATGAAGAAAAGGAGGAAGAATAAGAAGCTTAACTATAGGCTTAAATTACAGTAAATTGTTTCTTTAAAAAGATGGAGTTTTAGGTGAACTTAAAGAATAGGGAACCCTAATTGACACTGTAGTGGGGTATAAAAATTGAAACAATATTTCATCTGTGTTTTATTTTTGAGAAAATGTAGTTTTCAAGTGAATAAACTGTGTAACCAAGACTATAGTGCTAGTATTGTCACATAACAGAAAACTAGCATAGCTATTAAAAGCTCAACAATGACATCATACTGTTAGGACAGATGTGGGAGGTGTAGTGGACGGCTGGGGCCCTTGCCCGCTGGGATGCCCCACGCTGAAAGGACTGGGGGAGGAAGCATGTCCAGAGCATTAACTCCCCCAGAGTACTAAATGGCAGCCCTCCTGGGTTGCAGTGGTGCCTCAGAGGGCCATGGGAGGTGGACTTTGATACAGCCCTGTTGGGATCCATGGGCTGCCAGAGGTGTTGCACCCGGGTGCCTTATAAATTACTCCTAGACCCAGAGTCGGGAGGAGGGAGACAAAGCTTTCAGGAGGAGTGGAGGAGAAAATAAAGAGAGAGAAGAAGAGTATTGTGTTGTGTTGTGACAGTGTTGTAGTGGTGGGAAACAGGTGTAGGCATTTCCAACAGGATGAAAAATAAAAAATGTGTGCCTTGAACTTGTGTCCTACGCCTGTCTGTGGAAGGTTTAGGTGGCAGTGTGCCCGCCTGATGGTCCACAGGGGTATGGGGTTACAGTTTGTCAGACACAGGTGAATGATGACAAGTATGAGAGAACTTTAGAAAGGGATCCACTAGATCTGCTATTCTTTTGAACCATCGGTTAAACAGATTGAGAGGAATAAAATGTATGTTAACACAGCATTGAGTTCTGTGAGGCAAATAGACATGCTAATACACAGAACTCTAAGTCAAATATATAATTATGCAGAAAACATTAGGAAGTGGTTACCTATTGTGTTTGGGGACTTTGGGGTCATTTAATTTGTACCTCATAATTAGCTTAAAGTGACCTAGGTTTACAGAAGAGTAAGACCAAGGGTAAATTCTCAGTCATCCATTTTGGCTAATCTCAGTTACTAACAAAAGCCAACAAACCACGGTATAAGACAAAGCATCAATTTGTGAGAGGCAGACATACGTTCAGCTGTGGAGGGAGACATAAGTGAAACAGAAAATGTGCCTGCTTATGGAAGAATGATGCGGGTTTTTAATATGAAAACACCATGAGTGCTGTGCAAAGGTAAATTATGGCGATGAACTGGAAACAACATACTCTCAAGGAAGAATGTGCAGCACTAGCTATAAAATGAAAATGTGCAAGCGGGCCAAGCCTGCTTCATTATGGCACATCTTTTTAACACTAGAATTACCAGAGCCTCGAAAAACTTCGTAATTCCGTCCCACCTTAAATTGCTTCTTAAATCCCTTCACACCTCTCACCAGCGTCCTTTGTCTTCTAAATGTGCTGATAAAGAAAGCTTGGAGCAGCCGGCTATTCCATCCCCCACCAATTTAGAACGTACGAACTTCAGCTTGATTGAGTATCTGGGAGTGAAGTGGAGTTTTAGAGTGGAAATAATAGATCGTTATTTGGAACACACGCATTTCATGTCTGTTCCGTTTCTACAGTAATCTGTGTCAACACATTGTTAAAACAGAAACGTTTTTATATTCTAGTAGTAGATGACAAAATGTAGGCATAAACTATATAATGTATGAAGCCTTAAGTCCAAATAGCAAAGAAATTGTGTTATTCTTGTGATCTATTATTTCCACTCTAAAACTCCACTTCACTCCCAGATACTCAATCAAGGCATGAGCTGAGAGAAGTTCGTGCACGCTCTAAATTGGGTGGTGGGATGGAATAGCCGCTGCTCCAAGCTTCTCTTTATCAGCACATTTAGAAGACAAAGGATGCTGGCGGAGAGGTGTGAAGGGATTTAAGCGATTTAAGGTGGGACAGAATTACGAGTTTTTTCGTAGGCTCTGGTAATTTAGTGTTAAGGAACACCTTGGTTGAATTAAAGAGAATACACAGTTTTCTATCTCCTGGTCATACTGAGGCATAGCTTGCTGTTTCAGACACTGATTTGAATCATTCAGGCTGAATCTTTTTTTCTACTTTTGACTTCTACCATTTAATGACTGGATTCTCTGCAAATAAACTTAATTATTTACATTTTACATTTATATAGCACTTTTCTCACTACCAAAGCGCTCCACACAGGGAGGACCCGAAGCGAACCCACAATCTCCTTACTGCAAAGCAGCAGCACTACCACTGCATTAAGTAATGATTAAATGAAAAGTAGCAATATTTCCTTACTGAAACTTGTCTTGTTTATTGATATAATCTGCCCCAGTGTGCGTGTTTGAGTGATTCGTAATTTGTTTAGCTCTTTCAAAGGTAGCAATCTGGCCTTTTGTAGTGTGTCTTCTGATGCTGGTTTAGGTGCTCGCTGTACTCATTTTGTTAGAATTGTGCAGCCATTTCAGTGGCAACGAAATTTAATTAAAACCTGCTAAGGTTTTGAAACAGGTCTCTATTGATCTGTTTGATTTGTGCAACTTTCAGGGTACAATAAGACTGCTGCAGAATGTACAGTAAGCATCTCTGTGGACCCCAGGTAGGAAGGAAGTTCCCTTGGGCAGCAATAGGCCTTTGGCGCCTGTAAAGCTATTCTTGCTTTGCACTGTTTTGAAGGAGTGACAAGTAGATGTCATGGGTTCTATGTGCAAATCAATGCTAATAATTTAGTTATTTAACATGTTAACTTGTCCACCAACATAAAAAAAGAACCTTCATGGACCCTGTTGTGATGTGAGATTTTACATATAACTCGATAAATATTTTGTATGTCTTTATTTGTAATTTAGGCAAAGCAATGTAATTTAGTGTTACTTTGGTGAGAGGCATTCGTGTTTACAACTCAAGGAATGGATCTCTTTGAATTTTATGACAGGATTTGGGGTGTGCTTTAAACTAGTTTAGCAAGTGTTTCTCTGCTAAAGTCTTTCAACCTCCCAAGGAAGCCAGGTTACTTTAACATATGGTCTTGTGGGGTGGTAGGTTTAAAGATGTCATATTTCCCCATTGATCTGAAGTATGGCTGTTTGGAATTGGCTTGATCAGAAGCTTTTAAGCACCATGATGTCCTATTGGCTCTAGGAGTTGGACAGAACATCTATAAATGTACGTGCTTAACCTCACAATCTCTCTCTTGCTAACCTGTGATGATGAAGACAACACAATGAAGAGCACAGTTAAGTAGCCATTTTGAGCAGACATGTGGCTGAAAGCTGAGCACTAATGATGCCTTAACTGGAGACACTTAAGTAACTACAAGTCTGTGTGCCACCTGAACTACATATCACCATTTAATCAGGTTGTATGGTTGCCAATATTCAAATGTACTTTGCATTTTGTTATTATTTATGAATATCATCAGTAATACATTATTTTATGTGTAACTTAACTTCTGCTTGTATTTTTACTTCATCAAATTGCCTAAAGTTATAGATATAGAAGAGAAGGTGGGATAAGTTATATAGAATAATACCTTAAACGGTGGTAAGTCTGTGAGATTAGGCATACTGAAAAGGCTACCTATTTATAATACAATAGGAAAGTAGAACAATATATTACTTTACCAAGATAAAACAGAACCCTTTACAACCCCAAACAGGAACAAAAATAGATTAACGATTCCAACAAAATGAAGATAAGCAACTAAACATGCCTGGTTAATTATGAAATATTTCAGGGTTACTAAACTTTCTAGAAATCAAGTTTTATTTCAGGTCTTCTGCTAGCAATGAAAAGCCAGGCAAGACAACCCCTTTATTGGCTAATTGAACCGATTCCAATGTGCAGGCTTTCAAGACAACTGAGGTCCCTTCTTCAGGCAGGTTGTAATCAATATCTTCTGGTAGAAATCTAAAGTGGTGAATGTTTCACCTTACCTTGCACTTTAGTGTCTGTTTCATTGCTACACTTTATGGCCAAACATCTGTGGACACTTGACTGTCATATCTACGGTATATGAGCTTGTTGGACAACCCAGTCCAAAGCCAAGGGCATTAATATGGTATTACCACTCTAATGCAGCTATAACAGCCTGCACTCTTCTGGGAAAGCTCCCCATACATATTTTAGAGTGTGTCTGTGCAAACTGGTGTCCATTCAGCCAGAGTATTTGTGAGGTTTGGTGCTGATGTTGAAGACCTTCGTTACAATTGGCATTGCAGTTTATCCAAAGGTGTTTAGTAGGTTTAAGGTCAGGGTTCTGTACAGGCCACTTGAGTTATCTCCAGTAACCTTTATGGACCTGACTTTGTGTACAGGGCTCAGTCATCCTGGAACGAAAAATTCCTTCCTCAAACTGTTGCCACAAAGTAGGAAGCCAACAATTGTCTAAAATGCTTTTGAATGCTACGTTACCCTTCACTGGAATCAAGGGGCTCGGGCTCAAACACTGGCATTATCTGTGTTACAGTAGGCACTATGCAGTCCAGGAGGTAGTGTTCTCCTGGTACCACCGAACTGAGATTTGTCCATCAGACTGTCAGATAGCGAAGTGTGATTCATCAATTCAGAGAACATGTTTTCACTGCTCAAGAATGTCTGTCATTGTGTATTGTGTTCTTAAGCTTGTGTGCAGTTACTCAGACATGGAAACTCATTTCCTGAAGCTCTCAACATCAATTATTGCCTTTTGATGTTGCTTCTGCAAGCAGTTTGGAGTTCTGTTGTGAGTGATGCTGCAAAGGAGAGATGGTTTGTAAATGCCATGTATTTCTGCACTTTTCAGCCCTACTCTGTGATGTGGTTCACCACTTTGGCTGAGCTGCTGTTGCTCCTCGAAGCTTTCAGTTCACAATAATGGCACTTACAGTTGCCCGGGGCAGATCTAGCATTGCAGAAATTTCATGTACTGACTTGTGACAAATGAGGCAACTGATTTCAGTGCCATGTTTAAAGGCATTGAGCTCTTCAATACAACCCAGTGTTTGTCAATGAAGATCGCATGGCTATGTGCTTGATTTGATCCACCTGTTAAAATGGTTGTGGCTGAAACACTCAAAAATGTGGTTTGGTGTCCACATATTGTGGACCATATAGTGTATATCATTTTTCCCTTCTGGCAATTCTACAGCATACATGTAGCTACCAGTATGATTTTTAACAGCCCACTAGACGCTAAACACTGGAGGGTCACTGCTGTCTTTCCAGTCACATTATTTTTAAGAAGATGAAGGCAGGTGTTGAGACAGAGCTTTGGTTCATTTTTCATGCAAGCTAAAATTGCCCAATAACCTAATATGCAAATAAGTTTGAGATAATTGGAGGTCGCTTAGGAACCCTTTATGGAAATTACACACAGAGGATGATCAGTCTAAGAACTGAACCAATGCCCTGAAGCTGCAAGGCAGTATGGCTAAGAGGTTCATACCACGTAGTTTTATCATAATATTGTGAACTGACAAATGTGCTCTGAGATATTTTTCTGGTAAGCAAGACACAATTTAGTAATTTAGTTATATTCACTAACCATAACGCCAGAGATTGGCATACATTTTGCATGTTGATTAGCATATGAAAGTAGGAATTTCAATGTAGATACTCTGTACCTATGACAACAATGTCCCCATTAACCAGTAAATGTGCAAGTTAAGTGAACAGAGCCTCCCACCTTCATAGACCTGTTATGAGATGATACCAAACTCACAGCATAGCTGAAAAAAGAGCATCAAAAATATAAGTGTGTGTGAAGGAGAGGAAAGAGGAAACCAGCTGATGTTTATCTCGGGTCATTCAAGTCTGGCTGTTCAGTCTGTAAAGGAACAGATGGTGTGAAGACACAAAGACAGAACAATCGACTAAATAGCTTCTCACTTCTTATCGTATAACTAATTTGAACTCAGGGTATCAACAAAACACCAAAAACTTCACCTGTTGCACTCAATAGGCTTGTCTTAGCAAGTTGGCTTCTTCTTTATATAAATCCGATTTTTACTTTGTTAAATGACAGAGTGTGGTGTCGTTGTGGTTAGCATTTCAGCTCCAGTGGAGTAGACTTGACTTTTTGCTGAACATCCTCATGTTATCCTCATGTCTGGGTGAGTTTTCTATGGGTATTTTGGCTTTCCCCACATATTCCAAAAATGTGCAAGTTCGAGTGACTCTTAACTGGCTCAATATCAGGGGGTATGAGTGAGCGTGCCCCCCGGTCAACTACTTTAATACATAACAAGGGTGTCAGTCATTCTGCATGTAATATTTTCAAAGCTCACTGAATTTATGATCTTTGAAGTAAATGTAAACGGATGGATCTGGGCTTTAATCGGTCATATGCCTATATCATAGTGTAGAAAAGAAATCCACCAATTTATTTATATTATTCTTCATTGCAAACTGTTTTATCTACCAAGGAAATCTGTATTTGGTGTTTACATTGAAGCTTATATTCCCTCAAGGAGGGCTTCACAAAATGAGAAGTGAATTAAAAGGATAAACAGAAACTCAGCAGCACAATATAACTGAACACTAAAGAGAAGGGAAGAGAAGATGGGGACTGTGTGCGTCACTTTTCAGTTGTGCTCAGAGGTCGTTTTCTGTCAAATTTCAAACGAGTTAAGACGAAAACTGCCACACCTTCAAAGAGCTTTCCTTGAAACAAAGAGCACCTACATATGTGGAGACCCCAATGAAGAATGACCACTGACCACTCCTGACCTTCTTGTAGTCACACACAAACCTTTAACAGTCTGAGTAACAGCTAACTGCGCTGTGAGCGATGAGGAGGATCATCTCTGCAGGTGTCATACTAGTATGCTCCACTGTCAGACTGAGTCACAGACTGGATGGTGTAAGTGTGCCCAGTGACATCTTTATTAGATTCCACCATGTATGCCACATTCCCTCTGTACCACTGATACCTCCAGCCAGTAAAGGTGCTTTCAGTGCTGCAGTCCATGGCCACCGTGTTCCAACGTTCACAAAATTAACAGGTGCAGCACAAGAATGTGACGATTTTCTGTGTGTTATGAAGGGCGAGTGAATAGTGGTGTACATATATGGAGTGTAGTAAAAGCAGTGTCAGTGGCCATTAAGAACTGGTGAGTGCTTCATCACATGTTCCCTGTTAGAGCATCTGTTAAATCTAAATCTTTATATGAGCTGCAAAGAATATTTTATATGAAACATGTTTCAATGAAGAAGAATTCCTTGTCGTATCACTGGTTATAAGTAGTTTGATAAATTTCAGTCTCTTGCTGAAGGGCATGTTTGTTGGACCATTGAGAACTGTAAGAATGACAGGAAATATCCAAAGGCTGAGACTAACTGTAGACAATCAGCACAATGTCAGTCAGTAACATTAAATATTTCAAACTACACAGTTCAACGTGGTATTCTACAAGATTTATCCTATCACCTTATAAAATATGATTAGTGCATGCATTTCTAAGGAACAATAGGTCTACTTTTGTAACTCAGCATATTGCATTGTTAAATGAAAAGTGGGGTATGGTGAACTTTTGCAAACCCATTTAGAAAAACGTATTGCTAAGGGTGGAGCACATTTCAAAAGAGTTATTTATTTCTAAATAATGTTATTGAAGGCAAAAGTAAATCAACTGCATTGATTTTTTTTTTGACTACTTTACTCCTTATCCATTGTCATAAATTAAGTAAATAAGTTACGTGGTGTTTCATACAATTCTTTTCTAAATCATCATATATTTGCACCGCACCATAAAAATTTTATTCACTAAACTTTACAAAGTCTTACATCAAATATTGACACTGGTAGTGATGACCCTCAGGAATCTTTTCCCTGTTTTGAATGATAATGTTTGTTTTATTAACAATACATTTCTTTGCACTTTTCCTTGTAATAATATTCACATAATAAACACATTTGACACGCTACTGTTATTTGTCTATTTAAGGCTCCAGTGTTATTATGGTAATAATCCTCTTCTTAGGTCTCAGTAGGAGTACCGATTTCCTTTTGGGTCCTCAGATTAAGGAGCCGAAGAACCCTGAGGTAAATAAATTAAAATGCAAGTCAGTTAAAACCAAGACATCAGTCTGGTCCACTAGCAGCAGTAAATGGATAGCAATGGAGAAAATGGCTGAAATGAAAACCTGTAGCCATTATAGCTCTCCAGGATCTGAGGTTGATACCCCTGACTTAGGTGAAGGTCACATCACATGTCTGAAGCCCACCATGCAGCACTACAGAATATTCTGAATGACTTATACTTTTTCTTATCTTAATGTCATTGGAAAGAAAAGTAAATGGCAGAAGTCAGGACAACAGTGAGAAAGACAGAGACAGACACACAGATAGTGGAGAGACGCCTGCACTCACCTCTCACGGTCACCTGCACTCGCTCACTTGTTTTCTTCTCAGTCTTCTTCCCTTCTTCCTCCACCTCACACCAGTAACTGCCGGACTTCTCTGGTCGAGCTGAAGGAATTGTGAACTCCGACTCTGAAGCTCTTTGACTCACAGGTTCCTCGTCTCTGTAGAATTTGTATCTCAGTTGTGTCCCCTGCAATAGACTCTCAGACTGACACCTCAGGGTCACACTGTCCCCTTGCCACAATGTGGTACTGGGGTGGACTGTCAGGGAGGGCTTGGTGAACAGCTCTGTGGAGATTAAGAGAGGAGAAAACAATAAACAGGATATGTAACTGAAATAATCATGAAAATTACACAATTAAAAAAATAAAAATAAACTTTAATGTTGATGTCTGACTCAACAAAATTGCCTGCTGTATGAGTCTGACCTTCACTGCCCTGAGTAAAACCAAAGAAAAAAACTTTCATAAGTAGAAAGTGCAATTTATAACAAAAACTTAGTGGCTTTGGTGATTTTAATCACATACTTTTGGTATCCTATACTTGCCACATTAGAGTACTTATCAAGTATCACTTTAAAAATGCATGTATTTGATTTTATTTTCTAAAATTAAAAAAGTAACCTGAATTTATTTGTACAGATCAAAAAACACGCCTTCCGCCACTTGGCTCTGGTTCAGCTCTTAACTGTCAAGTCTTCTGTTCTGAGTTTACGTGTCCATTATGTGTTTGTGTGAATTTCCTTCAGCGTATCACGTCAATCTGCATTGTTATGGTGGGCTGGCGTCCCTTCCAGAGCTGATTTCTGCGCTGCCCCCCAATATTAATGTTCACTCCCTGAAGCTTTGGGCTGGGGAAGCAGAAATGAATGAATGAGTTAATTAATGAAATGTTTGCACTCTCGTTTTCTTTTCCTAATGTGTTGAAAACATTTTTCTTTAACACTGAAAACCTCACATTAGTAATGTCTGAAGATGACGTGTTCCTCTCTACCGCACATGTCGCTACTGACCCATTAAATGAGCTCCACTTGTGAGATGTTATGTTGAGAGAATCAGAGTCAGAGTGAAAAAATAGGAATTTAAAAGTGACTAAATTTAAGAAAAGGATAAAAATAAATACCAGCCAGATATTGTAAAGAATACACAGATTAATTAATTTACAATTCATATTTCCATTGTAGTGCAATCCACATTTAATCACTTTCTACAAAAAAGCAGATTTTATCATTTCTGATTGTATGTATGTTTTTGAATTTTTTTTTTTTTTTCAGTTTTCTTAATTAAATGTGCAGTAAACATTCACTCGTTCATTTATTAAGGTGTTTTATTCCATTCTGTTAGGTGTACAGACCTCATTACAGCAACATCACTGATGAGGCAGGACGGACCCCCATACAAGACACCAGTGCATTACAGGGCAAACATTCACACACACTCGGTCATTCCTTCTGAACTGACTTAATCCAGTTTTAAAGTTATGGTGAGTTGTGGCCTCTCAGCACAATCAGGGCTAATTAACTACTCAGGACTGGGAGGATGCCAGTCCATTATAAACACTGACTTTCAACAAGCAAACTGACCAAATCTCTATAATGTGAAAGGATTAGTGTGGCCACTCCTGACCTTCTGTAATCACACACTCACCTTTAACACTCAGAGTAACAGCATTACTGTTCTGTAAGTGATGAGTAGGATCATTTCTGTCAGCTTTGCACCAGTATGCTCCACTGTCAGACTGAGTCACAGACTGGATGGTGTATGTTTGTCCAGTGACATCTTTAATTGGACTCCCCTGTATGTCACATTCCCTCTGTACCACTTATACCTCCAGCCAGTAAAGCTGCTTTCAATTCTACAGTCCATGGCCACCGTGTCTCCAATGTACACCACGTCTCTCTGACTTGGCAGTGTCAGTGTGGCCTTTGGGTGATCTGCAGAGAAAAAGAAACAAGAAGGTCAGGTTGTGTTAGTCTGGTGTGAACACACGTCAGGCCATCCAGTCCACTATTTAAATCCTCGTTTGCATCTACATTGTACTTTTTGTTCACGAGAGCATTTTCTGAAAGTGGTGAATTTAACAATATTTTAGTAAACATAATAGTGTTTTGCACAATGTTGCACAATAAGGTGGCTTATACAACATATAAGAGTCATTTGGGATTTGTTCTACTTTTTTAATGATTAAACATTTATTAATTTATTTTCCAGCTGTTTTATTCCATTCCATTGGGGAAATGGACCCTATTTAAGCAGAATCACTCAGTAGGCAGGATGGACCCCGTACAAGACACCAGTACATCACAGGACATTCAGTCACACACACACACACACACACACAGAGGCTCTCTTTCTTCCATTCACCAAATCCCTGAATTTTCTTAGTCCAGTTTTAATGTTATGGTGAGCTTTAGCCTCTCAGTGCCATCAGGGCTAATTCAGTACTCAGGGCTTTTGGGGTTATGGGAGGACAGTGCATTTTAGGGTACACGGACTTTCAACAAGCAAACTGACCAAATCTCTAGAAAGTGTGAGGATTACTGTGACCATTTGTGACCTTCCCGTAGTCACACGCTCACTGTTAACAATCAGAGGATTAGGGAATAAGTAAGAAATAAAAATCACAGAAATGGTGAACAGATCAGGACTGACACCTGAGCCCCTCGAGATCTGGAGAAGAAGCACCAGCCATTGTGCCACCAGTCCTTTAGTCAGGTCTTTCAGATTTATTGCAGGCATCATCAATTTCACTTTTCAAAAGACAGGGAGGCTTCTTTACAGTTGACCAGTACCCTGGAGTTTTTAAATTGCAACTCAAATGAATGTTCATTAAAATGTGTTTTAAACTTGATACTCAGCTGATTTGTCTAAATAGTAAGCTGATTCACAATATGTAGAAGATGCTGCTGTCTCGATCAGAAGGGATGAGCCTGGAGCTGCCGGATTTGAACAAACTGATGTTTATTTGCCACAGCAACACCAACATGTGGGTGACGAGGCCATCAACTCAGGTGGCACTTTGTTAAGGGTTGTATTTTCATATAACAGAATGTTTATTAACTTAGTGAAGTAACAATACTGTAGTGGCCAGGGAAGACAGAGGTCTTCATCCAGGTACAGTATCTTCATGTTCACATGTCGCTGTTACACACAGCTCAGTTGTCCTAGTTGTCACGCATAGCAGCAGAGGAGGACAGTTGGTTACTTGCCGGTTTTGTGTTTGGGTTTTGCGTTAAAAGCCCTCGATACCCTGAACTTGAACAGTGGGTTGTTATCCACTATGATGTTTATGTGTCGCTGAATGCTTCTGAATACGGTGCAGTAATTCAATAAAGGCTTTTGGTGAATATCTTTGTTGTGGAACCATTTATAATCACACCACACAAAAACAAGAATGCAAAAGGTGAAAGTATTAACTGTAAAACTGTCGTGCACATTCAGTGGTGATTCATTTGCTAACTGTGAGAAATATTTTCATTTTAAAGTTTCCAATTTCTCGCCACACAACACATTTTGAAAATGAAAATTCCGTGGCCTGTCAGAGTTAAATATCAGTGTGTGGTGTTGGCGTTTGTCTTCATGATTTTCACTTTTCCTACTCTGCATACATTGATTATGTCATTTTGTAAACTCTTCTCAATGTATGGAGTGTTATTAAGGTGTCAGTCACATGTTCTCTAGGGAATGGGATGCACCTGAGCCAAATACGTGTGTCACAGCAAAGGGGCTGAATTACTGTTAGGCCAAGGATTGCAAGAGTTCCTGTTCAGAGAGATTAAAAGTATTGATATGGGTTTCTGTCGCCTTCTAGGATGATGTTGTAAAATCCACCTTAATGAAAGAAACAGCATCTGTGTGTCTGTCTGGGTGTCTTTCTGGTTGTGATGTATCTGACATTGCCATAGATGGTGCATCACAAACAGCAGCACTCCTTTTCATTCATTCATTTACTTTCCACCTCTTATCCTACTTCAGGTTGCCAGAGCAATAGTCTCAGCAGTGAGGCACAAACATTCTTCTCTCCAGCCACACTTCCCAGCTCATTAGTGTGAGGTTCCAAGGTGTTCCCAGGTCTTCTAGAAGATATAATCTCAGAACTCTGGGTCTTCTTGGGGTCTGCATCCAGCTGGTCATGCCCAGTAAACCTCCCTGGGATAAATCAGATTACCAAACCTCTCAATTGGCTCCTCTCGAAGCGGAGGATCAGCAGCTCTACTCCGAGTCTCTCCCAGATGTCTGTACTTTTCATCCTATCCTCCATAGTTTATCTGACACTCTGCTTCCATCTAAATATTTCCCTCTGAGGTATCACTTCAAGTCGTTGCACTATTTAGTATGTGACACTTGTTTAATTAGACTATTAGCACCTCTGAGATGACGGACACATCACATGTTTGGAGACACCTGCACTCACCTCTCATGGTCACCTGCACTCGCTCACTTGTTTTCTTCTCAGTCTTCTTCCCTTCTTCCTCCACCTCACACCAGTAATTGCCGGACTTCTCTGGTCGAGCTGATGGAATTCTGAACTCCGACTTTGAAGCTCTTTGACTCACAGATTCCTGGTCTCTGTAGAATTTGTATCTCAGTCGTGTCTCCTGCACTCGGCTCTCAGACTGACACCTGAGGGTCACAGTGTCACCTTCCCAAAATGTTGTATTAGGGTGGACTGTCAGGGTGGGGTTACTGAAGAGCTCTGTGAAGAACAAAAGAGAACAATAAACAGTCATAGAAACTGCAGGTGTATACCTAAGAAAATGAAAAGTCTGAGCTCTTACTATCTGACAAAATCAGCAGCTGTACGTGTTTGAGCTCAACAGTAAACTACACCTTGTGAATAAAATACAATTTAAAAACTTGTGATATATAATAAAAGAGCAAGTTATAACAAAGATTTCATTATAAATTGAAGTCGGTGACTTTCATGAGTCAGATGCCTTTGGTCCCCTGTGTTCAGCGCACTCTTACAAAGTTAAACATATTTAGTTCAGTTTATTTTGAACTCCACCAAGTAAAAATGACACCTTGTTGTGCAGATATTGCCTTACAGGTTTGGTTTCTGGTTCAGCTCCTAACTGTCGTGCCTTCTGCATTGAGTTTACGTGTTCATCTCATTTGTGTGAACGTCATTCGTGTCTTCTGCTCAGTCTGTTACTCTCAGTGTTTCTCTGATGTTCTCACGTCACACCAATGGCTGATTTCTGTCTTGTCCAACTGCCACCACCACAAGTTTTCATTCCTTTCAGCTTGAAGTTGGACAAGAGGAAAGTTGTGAATTGATGAGTGTGTTCTTGTACACTTGGCTTTCTTTATAAACGTACTGCAAATGTTGAACTTTGACTTTGAAATTAAGAATTGATAACAAGAGAATGTGGCCTGCTCTTCTAAGAAATGTATATCACCACAGACAGACTTGACATAAACTGCTCTTGTGTGTTTTACTGCTCAGAAATTTAATGTGTTTAAACTGACAAAGAACAGAATAAAATAAATATAAACCTGATATTATTATGAATACACGCACACTGATGAGTACAAAATTCAGTTTATCACCACAACACAACACATTTACTGAATAAACTCCGCTCTCCTAACACTCAGCTAGGCCTCCTTTGACTCTCAGAACAGCCTCAGTTTGGACTCCACAAGATGTCATTAACAGTCCCTTTGAGATTCTGGTCCACGTTGACCTGAGGGCATCAGGCAGTTTCTGCAGATTTGTCAGCTGCACATTCAGGCTGTGAATCTCCTGTTCCACCTCATCACAAAGGTGTGCTACTGGTTTCAGATCTGCTGACTGGGAAGGACACTGAAGAATACTCAACTTATTGTCACCTTCATGAATGAAGTTTGAGATGATTTTTGCTTTGTGACATGATGTGTCATCAGGCTGGGAGTAGCCATTAGAAGATGGGCCAGATGTGGCCATTAAGGATGTACAAGCGGTGATTGATTGGTATTAACAGGCTGAAAATGTGTCAAGAAAAATTTTACACACAATTACAGCACCACCAGCAGCCTGGACTGTTGACACAAGGCAGGCTGGGTGTTTGGATTCATGCTGTTGGTGTCAAATTCAGACCTGACCATTTGTGTGCTTCACTAGAAACTGAGATTCATCAGCCCAGACTACATTTTTCCAGTCTTCAACTGTCCAGTTTAGGTCGGCTGGTGACCACTATCCCCTCAGCCATGTGTTCTTGCTTGACAGAATTAAAACCCAAGTTGGTTCTCTGCTGTAGTAGCCCCTCCACCTGAAGGTTTGATGAGTTCTGTGATGCTTTTCTTCTTCTCCACTGTTGTACAGGCTGGTTATCTCAGTTACCACAGCTGTTCTGCCGGCTCAAACCAGTCTGGCTGTTCTCCTCTGATCTCTTTAATCAGCGAGATGTTTCTGTCCACAGAGCTGACACTCCCTGGGTGATTTTGTTTTTCATCACACCATTCTAAATAAACTCTGGAGACTCTTATGTGTGAAAATCCCAGGAGATCAGCATGCACACAATTACACAAACCAGTCCATCTGCCACCAACAATCACATCACGGTGGAAATCATTGAAATCACATTCTGGTCTTTGATGTTATCATTAACTAAAGCTGCTGACCATGAGTTATTGTAAAGTAAACAAGTAAAGAACACTTTCACAGTCAAAAGTTACAAAGTGATGAACAATAAACCAATAATAAATTGAAATATAAAAAGAAATTACAAAACAAGAACAATATAAACAAACACACACAGATAGCAGCGCTACCCAAACGCCTGTCTGATGAGACGCATCTGAAGTTGACACTTAAAAAGTTCAACATTGGAATTCATCGAAGGGTCAGGAGCTTCACACCAAACTAAGTCACCTGGACGCAGCTAAACATTCAAGAAAGACGACAGACAAGAAAATGGCCTGCGCCTGCTGTGGCAGAGAGTCTCCTTTCTTGAGGCTGATGTGCCACCTTCACCACAGTTTAGTTCAAAATATTTCATTACCATTAAAATCAAACCTTTTTTTTTCTAATGCTCACATTTTGAGGATCAGTTAGCCAGAACATAAAAGCAGAGACATCACTCTGGACTGATGAGTGACAACAGGGATCAGGATTTGAATCCTGACATTTCTGCTGGCAGTGGCTCAGTTCAGCTCATTGAGATACTGAGAGAAATGCCCAGACGTACCACTCCTTGTCACAACGGTGGCACAAGATGACAGATAATTACACAGACTGGACTGAGCCAAGAAGAAATGAGCTGAGTCCAAATTCACACTAGGAGAGCCCTGCATGGTGGAGCAGGAAATTAAAAGTAAAAGCGAAAATTATGGAGCTTAATGGCCTTTCACTGTGTTTGGGTCAATGTGTTTCTATACCTGCTAGAGCAGGAGACACTTCATCAATATTTTATAGATGCCATTTCAGAGTGCACAGTGAATTAGAGGAGACATCTAATGTCCCATCTGTTCTTCCACCACAGTAGATTTATTACGACATGAGGTTCAGCTGCTCAAGTCTGTTACCTCCATGACTGCGTGGTCTCTCTGCTGCTCAAACACTTCATGTCTGCAGTGACAGTGTGACCAGCACAAGTGACTTTACCAGAAAATAACTGGACATGACAGACATTGTTAGTCAGCAAAGATGTTAACTAAAATGAAGGCTTTCTGATTGTTTTACTGCAGGATGTTCATGTTTTGTCCAAATTTCACAGAAGTATGAGGTCAGGATTTAAATGACACAACTGACCAAATAGGACCAGAAAAAAAGACCAAAGCTGGAAAAACTATAAAAACGTCAAAAATGTCAAAATGCATTTCTGGAGGCCAATCCGTTTAGAATAAATTTAGCAAGTGTAGCAAATGGTCAGGGCCCTTACCCAGCTGGGACGCCCCATGCTAGAAGGACCGGGGAGCAAGTGTGGCCAGATCATTACCTCCCTGGAGTGCTAGATGGCAACCCGCTGGGTTGCAGCGATGCCTAGGACTCCCACAGGCCTCCATGGGAGTTGGAGTTTGATACAGCCAACAGATACTACTTGGGAGGAGGAAGACAAAGATTGCCGAGGAAAAGGGGAGGAGAAAAAGAAAGAGAGAGAGAAAAACTATTGTATTGTGTGGTGCTTGGATCTTTTGGGCTGTTTAACTTGTGGGAACGGTAAAGGCATTGCCCACAAGAGAGAAAAGAAAAGAAAAATCACGTGTACCTCTTGCGTCTGTCTGAGTCGGGTTGGGTGGCTGGTACTCCCCTACTGGTGCCATATGACATATCAGGGTCTCTAGCTTTTCTTTAACTGAATGAGCTAACAGAATAAATTAATAAACAAGAGAAAAGCCATTTCAGGAGGTGAACTGTGGATATCTACTGTTAAAAATGGAATGAATTCATAAAAGCGATCAAACTTTCAGCACAGCAAACTCCTCTCATCCAAAGGTACAGAGTGGCCAAGTGGAGAAAAGCCCTCAGCTGTGCTCTACAGACATCGACCCCTGTCCCAACCTTAGTCACACACTCACCATGAGCAGTCAGTGTCACACGATGGCTGAGTCCTAAGAATTGACGGTAATCAGCACTGTAGGCGTCACATTGGTATTCTCCACTGTCAGACTGACTCACAGACTCGATGGTGTAAGTGCTTTCAGTGATCTGTTTAATTGGAGAATCACGTCTGCTGCCAACTTTGTGAAGCTGATATGACCAGTCAGTGACGCTGCCCTCAACACTGCACTCCATTGTCACTTTGTCCCCGATGTACACAGGTGTCCTCTCAGTCCTCAGTGTCAATGTCACATTTCTGTGTCCTGTGAGGAAAAAAGATCAGAATGACAAACTGGATTGGAGGAGACAGAAACACAGACGACTATTTCACTGACAGAGATAACTGAACAATCCATCACTCCATCATTGAGCCCCTTTCACTGTGATTACTGTCATGAAGAACTTTAGAAAGCATTTACCATTTGAATAAACGTACTGTGGAGTTCAGTGAAGGAGTCCAATCACATCACTGACAACATTTAGAGGACAAGAATAGGAAAGAACAAGAAACTAAAAGACAAAGTGATTTATACAAACACTTTAGAGAAATGCTGAATAGAGACCTGATTATGAAGTACTGGGACAGCAGGGTGGGCTCTTGTGACAGCCGTCCACAGCCAGACCAACTTCAAGGAGGGAAAAGGTTAACCAGAACTGCACTTTTATGAATTATTTATTAATATATCAAGGGAGGGATGTTCACATGGAGACAACAAAGAACGAATTTATAAAGGCAATCGAACAAACTGGCGCCTTTCCAGATCTACATATTCCAATTTTAACTCTAACCAGCTCTGCCCTACTTAAGGTGATCTGCAGCACTCAGTCCTGCTCTGTGCCATAGTGATGGTATCTCCTTCTCAGCCAGAAACACCCCATTATCCATCTATTATCCATCCATCCTGCTATATCCTAACTACAGGGTCATGAGGGTCTGCTGGAGCCAATCCCAGCCAGCACAGGGCAAGGCAGGAAACAAACCCGGGCAGGATGCCACCCTACCACAGGGCACACACACACACACTAGGGACAATTTAGAATCGCCAATGCACCTAACCTGCATGTCTTTGGACTGTGGGAGGAAACCGATTAACGGAGGAAACCCACGCAGACACGGGAGAACATGCAAACTCCAGGCTGAGAGGATCCAAACCCAGGTCTCCTAACTGTGAAGCAGCAGCACTACCCACTGAGCCACCAAGCCGCCCACACCCCCATCTTAAAATGTCTAATTACATTTAATTACTTGCAGAGTTGAACACAACACAGAAAACACCACAACAAATTTGAATTCAAAATCAGTATAAACAACAATATACACAGAGAAAAGTAAATTATTAAATTTGCATTACCACCATCTAATATTTAAAACATTTGAAAAATTAAGTTTTCCAGTCAGTCTGACTGAAGTGAGTTTTTGCTGTCACCTAATTATTTTAACTAGCAAAATACCGCGCTACTTAGTGAAATACTGCCTAAATATTTTTATTAAGAAAAAAGTAAACATATTTAAACTGAGGGAAAATATACAAAAATTATTTGTTAAGGATCTCTTTGCATACCACATTGTGAGTTCGGCCCTCCGGTTGTAATATGACCAAGCTGTGCGCTGAGCTCACTCTTGAGCATGCAACATACAGTTGGCCATGTGAAAAGCAATCCTGCCTCAAATCAATGCCAACCTTTTGTAGGGTCTGTCCCTGAGACTTATTAATTGTCATTTGAAGCAGAGCCTTACTGGAAATTGAAGGCATTTGAATTGAAATGGGAGATTAGATGGTATAACGGGATGCGAGGAATAAAAACTGCCTCAACTGAGGCACTGCCAGTAAAAATAGTTGCTTCAATTAGGTTGTTTTGTAGAGATGTGACCTGAAGTCTCATGCCGTTACAAAGTTTCGGTGGCTGTAAGTTTCTCAGTAACATTATTGGTGCCCAACCTTCAAAATGAGATTATGCTCAGGAGTGCCTGGAGGATTTAGAGTGTTGAGAAACTCTACCGGATAATGTACCACATCTTCTACTTCTACAACTGAATCAACAGACTGATATGTTTTGGTTGTGAAGGTAGTTCTTGAAGTAAAATGTGGTTTATAGTCGTAGTCATGTCATTTTTTGGTGTCAGGATAGCTCTCTCTCTCAACCATGACACGTCATTTTGGTGGAGATTTTGTAGATGGGGTAAACATTTTGAAGAAGGCTTTGTAAGGTATTCATGATGAGACACAGATTTGTAGGAATATTTATTTTACGATTTTCTTGTATGAAGGTGCCATCACCTATACTCATCAGAAGAGCAGAGAACTCCCCAGCTTTTTGTCGCCTTTCAAATGAACTCTCATGTTTATTTTTAAAGTAACAACATTGATTTGTGGCCATAGGTATGAAGATTTCAGAGATGCTTTAACTTCATCAGCGCGTTCCTCTGGGCACGACTGGTAGGGTTTGCGGAAGTCTCCAGCCAGCAACACTGTCAAGCCTTCCAATAAGTTTGTTGGTGTTTCGGATGTCTTGGAGGGTCCTGTCTAAAGCCTCAATACCTGCTCTGTGTGCCATAGTGCATTCATCCCAGACAATAAGCTGACAATGTCAGCACTTCAGCCATGTTGCTCTGCTTTGATATGTTACACATGGGGGGATTCAGTATGGTTGAGGTTCAGAGGCAGCTTGAAAGTTGAATGAGCAGTTCTGCCACCCTCAAGAAGAGTTGCAGCAATGCCAGAAGAAGCCACAGCTATGGCAATGTTATGTTTTGCTCGGATTTTTGCAAGGAGAAGGTTTATTAGGAATGTCTTACCAGTTCCTCCTGGAGCATCAAGGAAAAACACAGTGCCAGTGTCTGAGGCAACGCTGCTCATGATTTGCTCATAAACTGACTTTTGGTGACTATTTAGCAACCGCTCGTTATTTGTGACTATATTGGCCAATTGCGAGGTGTTGTAAGATGTCTCTTTCAAGTACTCGGGATTTGATGTAAGTTGTGCCAGTTCTGTGAAAGGTGAAGGCAAACCGTAATGATGAAGAGATTGACCTCCAATAGCAATGACGTAGTTTTCAAGCAACTGTAGACACTTGTTATAGATCAAATTTAACCACTGGTGGACTTCTGTTCGTATATAATCTCTTATAGTCTGTCTTCTAACATCTTCTGCAATTTTGTGTTCATGTTTTTCCCATAGGTTTAAGGGGGTTTCCATTTGGCAGAACACCAACATGACAGCAAATAGTTCACGGATCTTTTGAGGTGAGCGAGACAGAGCAGCTTCCTGTAGAGTCTCGTCCCAGTTGATATCATCATGTAATAAACCGAGTGCCCTGCAGGCTGACTTACAGGTTGGATGTAGGACACCATCAACTGTTCTGAGAGATTTGAAAGATGTGGGACCTGTGATTTTGTTGAGCAGCAGTCGAAGATGGTAGCATTCAGAGTTATTCGGGTGTACAGTGTAGACCCGTCCCAGTACATGATCCTTTTTTACTCCCGAATATCCTGGTACAGGGTTGCCCTGTTTCCTTTGACGAAACATGTTGTTTGCCCACACATAATATGATGGAATTTCATTATAATGAAGTTGTTTAGCAAAATCATCGTGTTTGCAAAGGTCAAAGAACGCTAAAAGGGTCGTTTGTGGTGGATTGTGTACTTTATCGGCAACATTGCCTTCTGTGAAATAAATTGTTTGTCCGTTCTGAAGATGCACAGCAAGATGAACGACGGAGGGAAACGTTCATGAATGGGAAAACAGAAAATGCGGCAGGCTGCTTCAGAGCTACTAATGTAACGACCAGCTTCAGTATCGAGATTCTTCGTCATTTTGATTTTGTATTGTAAATACTGCCTGGTCACTTCACTTGTTAACATACTTGCAGATGTATTTGATTTATTTTACTGAATTGCAAAATTCAACATTGATGTGAGCATTGAAGAAGCGGGACAGCACAGGACTATAAGGGACCACCCATCTGTTGTCGATATCTACTCCTTTGATGTTAATTGTATGACCTCCATCAGCAGGTGGCCCGGCGGTACTGAGGGTAACCATCTTCTCTGGTCTGAGTTTCTGAGATGAACGGACGCGGGTACTTCTTAGTGCATATTCTGTTGATCATGCAGGGTGAGTTGATATTATGAGGTCCACATGGGCCGTGAATCATGGTGGATTTTACTATTTTGTGTAGGGTAGGGTCAGTGTGTGGATCAAGAATTTCTGCACGAATGAGTTGATCGATGACAGCTGGTTTAATCCTATCCTTTAGCCATAATAGAATGTGTGCATGGGGAATACCTCGCTTTTGCCACTCTATGGTGTACATGTAGCAATTTGTACAGCCGAAAATGTTACTCTTCGTGAGCAAGTCTATCATTTTGCGAATCTTGAGATGAAATACATACTGATAAGATCGTGGCGATCGTCAGGTTTTTGATGTGAAAGGAGAACTTCAGTGATGTCAGTCCATTTAGGATTGCAAGTAAATGTGATGAATAAGTCAGGGCGGCCATAATGACGTACGTATGTCATTGCGTCTTGTGTACCGCTCGTGCATATAGCGGGGTCCTCCAGTGAAGGAAGATGGTAATATCACAGCTTGACCAAGTTCTATTAAATCAGTGTTGTTTTCGTCAATAGCATCTTTCAAGTGATGTAATTTTCAGCTCGTAGTTTTTTCTGATTTAGTCTGATATAATTTAGTCTTTCGGATTCAATTTTTGCGTACATATCAACTAAAAACTGATTTAATAAAGTTCGGAAGAAAAGGATAGTATTATCATGATGTTGTCTGATCATAAGCCGGTATGAATAGAAGTTTGCTGCAGAAACGGTTTTGATCATAGGTAACTTACTGGCAACATGAACTTGAGGTATAGACACAGAATAGCCGTCTTCACCATAGCAGAACATGAGAGGATATTGAAGTGCATCATAGGATCTGTGGGTTTCCTTAATGAATTGCAGTTTATTGTCTCTGGTTTTCAAGACAATATCTCTATTGTTGAACGTTTGCCCAACGATGACAACACCAACTTGATGAACTGTGGGCTTATTAAATCTGCCTTTGTGTGCATGTAATGGTTTTTTGTCGGCGTGAATGACAACTTTGAAGTCTTTGTCTTCATCTGAAATACTGTCCATTGTGGAGTGGAAGTCCTGGATGTAAGTGTTGCAGTCATGGAGCATTTTTTGTAATTGCTTGACCAAGGGTATATTAAGTCCAGAAAAATTAGCGCAGCGATTTGTGCTTCCTTTTCATGTCCCTGACGAATTAAATTTGCAAAATGTGTGTTCCTCACTGGCATAGGTAAAGACTGCCAATCAAGTGATACACTTGTTCTTGAAACTTTAATGAAGGCATAAAATTTCCCTCAACGATTTGGTTAGCACCAAATGACGTCATTTGAAATGCACTGTTGTACTTTCGAATGTTGTTCAAGAAATGCTCACTTTGAGGATGTTCGCCATTTAACAGGCCCTCAAGAAGGTCAGGAAGCTTACATAAAGGAGGGAGAGACTTTACCACCGTTACAGCACAAACCAGGAGACTCGCATTTCCACTTCTGAGGCTTGACAATAGTCACAGTGAACATCCATGGATCCAATGTGTACTGTTTTGTCAGATTCATAATGTATGATTTGGGTCGACTGCAAATCCACAATCGGCTTTTTGAGCCAAACCTGTTGTTTTCATATAAGCCGCTTTTCATTATTGGGATCGTATCTAGAAACAGAAGCTCTATGAACTTGTGGATTTCCTTGCAAGTATTTAGCGACAGCGTCTCTATGAACTTGTGGATTTTCTTGCAGTATTTAGCGACAGTGTCTCTATGAAATTGTGGATTCGCTTGCAGTATTAGCGACAGCGTCCCTATTAACTTGTGGATGTGCTTGCAGTATTTAGCTACAGTGTCCCTATTAACTTGTGGATTTGCTTGTAGTATTTAGCGACAGCGTCCCTATGAGCAGCAGCCGTACTTATGAATATGCTAAAACAGTGGAGAAGCTGTGAAAAGGCTGCTTCCTTGGAGAAGCAAGGAAAGGAATGAACACAACGCAGCGAAGAACGGCCTTATATGGGCAGTCAATTACATGGGAGGCGTGCTGATTTCCGCAGCAGCCTCACTTATAAATATGCCAAGCACAGTCCTTCATCCACGAATATTTACCTTATATGGGCAGGCACTTAATTACGTGGGAGGCATGATGATGCGAGGCAAGGCGCAACTCCGCCTCACACAGCGACCGAAGCGCGCCTATGGCCGTATACAGTATACGAAAGTAGGTTTCAGTTATGACCGTTATGCGTAGAATTTCGAAATGAAACCTGCCTAACTTTTGTAAGTAAGTTGTAAGGAATGAGCCTGCCAAATTTCAGCCTTCCACCTAAAAGTTGGAGAATTAGTGATGAGTGAGTCAGTGAGTCAGTCAGTCAGTGAGTGAGTGAATCAGTGAGTGAGTGAGTGAGTCAGTCAGTCAGTCAGTCAGTGAGGGCTTTGCCTTTTATTAGTATAGATAACAATTCTTGTCTTTGCTTCATTTCAAATTAACAACAATCCTCAGTCGCTGTCATCGTCATTTTGTTACCCCGATGTCACTCAGCATTATCAGTGGGACGCTTGGTCTGACTTTCTTTTCTCATTTTCTTCACACTACTAAAGATTCTTTGATGATAAGCACAGGAACAGGTTAGCTTTAGTGAATTTAGACAAAGTTGAAAATTCAGGTTTCTCATAGCAGAACTTTGTAACTGGATATTGAGTCATGAGAATTGTGAGATTCCTGTTGTGAAATTTAATTTAAATTTTTTACTGTCTTTTGAAATAGTAATGGAAAGATCTTTTGCAGATTATTAACATACATGTGACCTCTCACCGTGTGATAACAAGTATATGTGTAAGAAAAGAAAGACAAATCAATTCAAAAGGCACCAAAACAGCAGATATGTAATTTGATCTTAAAAATAAATGAAATTTAACAGTATCATCAGAAAGGGAAATCAAGGCTTTGGAATGAAAACGACTCTACCAGCACTGACATGGCAGAATTTGTGGGAAGGCGGAGTGAAACAGCACCTTAGTGCTGGGCAGGGTGGGAACTGAGTGATCTCTCAGCTGATGTCACTACAAAGCTGCTACCACCCACAGAAGTGCAGGAGTTTCTCTTATTTCTTAAAGTGTAAGGAGTCTCTTCTGAGGGCCTCTGTCTCCAAATGCAGAAATCACATTTTCCCAATTCTGGTGTTTGATGTTATCATTAGCTGAAGCTCCTGACCTCTAACTGCCTGATTTTATGCACTGTGCCGCTGCCACATGATTGGCTGATTAGATAATTGCATGAATAAGCAGGTGTACAGGTGTTCCTAATAATCTGCTCAGTGAGTGTACTTTGTGTAGTAGTTAAACTGTCATCTGACACACATCACTGTCTATGAATGTTTGTTCGCTTTTCTAAGAACCTTTTGAATTGTAAATTCCAGAGAGAAATTAGACAACAAAATTACAGAAGCAGGTCTAGAAATTGCCAGGAGAAGAAAAATAAAAGTGTCAGTTATTGAGTAGATTTGGGGAATAATATTTCAATAAGATGATAAAAGGGAACAATACTACACACTATTACTACAGTGATGTGTCTTCATGAGTTAAAGTAAAGTAAGGAAGGAAAGAAAACTTTCACAGTCCAAAGTCACAAAACGATGAACAATAAATCAAAAATAAAATGATATATCAAAACTAAATACAAAAACAAAAAATCACACAGATGGTAGCGCTACAAAAACACCTGTCTGAAGAGACGCATGTGAAGTTGACACTTAAACAGTTCAATATTGGAATTCATCGAAGCTTCAGCAGCTTCACGCCAAACTAAGTCACCTGGACGCAGCTAAACATTCAAGAAAGATGACAGACAAGAAAATGGCCTGTGCCTGCTGTGGCAGAGAGTCTCCTTTCGTGATGCTGATGTGCCATCTTCACCACAGTTTAGTTCAAAATGGTTTATCACCATTAAAATCAAACCTTTTTCTCTATTACTCACATTCTGAGGAGCTGTTAACCAGAGCATAAAAACAGAGACATCACTCTGGACTGATGAGTGATAACAGGGATCAGGATTTGAATCCTGATGTTTCTGCTACCAGTGACTCAGTTCAGCTCAATGAGATACTCACACAAATGAACAGACGTGCCACTCCTTGTCACAAATGTGCAACACGATGACTGATAATTACACAGACTGGACTGAGCCAAGAAGAAATGAGCTGAGTCCAAATTCACATTGGGAGAGCCCTGCATGGTAGAGCAAAAATTAAAACCTAAAGTGAAACTTATGGAGCTTAATGGACTTTCACTGTGTTTGGGTCAATGTCTTTCTATACCTGCTAGAGCAGGAGTCACTTCATCAATATTTTACAGAGGTCATCTCAGAGTGGACAGTGAATTATAGGAGACATCACTGTTTACAGTCCCTTGTTCTTCCACCACAGTGGATTTGTTACAACGTGAAGTTCAGCTGCTCAAGTCTGTTACCTCCATGACTGCGGTGGTCTCTCTGTTGCTCAAACACTTCATCTCTGCAGTGACAGTGTGACCAGCACAAATGACTTTACCAGAAACTAACTGGACATGACAGATGTTGTTAGACAGTAAGGATGTTAACTAAAATGAAAGCTTTCTGATTGTTTTACCACAGGATGTTCATATTTTGTCCAAATTTCACAGAAGTACGAGGTCAGGATTTAAATGACACAACTGACCAAACAGGACCACAAAAAGAAGACCAAAGCTGAAAAACTACAAGAAATTTGCACAAAAAGTCGAAATGTATTTCTAAAAGGCCAAAACATTTAGAATAAATTTAGTGACATATCAGGGTCTCCAGCTCTTCTGGGACTGAATGAGCTAACAAAGAAAAAGAAAACAAGACAAGAGCCATTTCAGGAGGTGTATTGTGGATATCTACTGTTAAAAATGGAATGAATTCATAAAAGCGGTCAAACATTCTGCACAGAAAACTCCTCTCAACTAAAGGCACAGAGTAGCCAACTGGAGAGAAAGCCCTCTGTGTGCTCTGCATTGTTAGACCACCGTGGCCTGCTGACCCACCTTAGTCACAGACTCACCATGAACAGTCAGTGTCACACGATTGCTGGGTGCTAAGACTTGATGGCCATCAGCTCTGTAGACGTCACATTGGTATTCTCCACTGTCAGACTGACTCACAGACTTGATGGTGTAAGTGTGTTCAGTGGTCTGATTAATTTGATCATAATGTCCGTTACCAACTTTGTAAAAGCGATATGACCAGTCAGTGACGCTGCCCTCAACACTGCACTCCATTGTCACTTTGTCTCCTATGTACACAGGTGTCCTCTCAGTCCTCAGTGTCAGTGTCACCTTAGTGGTTCCTGTGAGGAAAAAAGATCAGAATGACAAACTGGATTGGAGGAGACAGAAACACAGATGACGATTTCACTTGACAAAGATAACTGAACAATCCATCACTCCATCATTGAGCCCCTTTCACTGTGAGTGCTGTCATGAAGAACATAAGAAAGCATTTACCATTTGAATAAACGTACTGTGAAGTTCAGTGAAGGAGTCCAATCACATCACTGCTAACATTTAGAGGACAAAAATAGGAAAGAACAAGAAACTAAAAGACAAAGTGATTTATACAAACACTTTAGAGAAATGGTAAATAGAGACTTGATTATGAAGTACTGGGACAGCAGAGTGGGCTCTTGTGAAAGCCGCCCACAGCCAGACCAACTTCAAGGAGTGAAAAGGTTAACCAGAACTGCACTTTTATTAATTATTTATTAATATATGAAGGAGGGATGTTCACATGGAGACACAAAGAACAAATTTATAAAGGCAATCAAACAAACTGGTGCCTTTCCAGACCTACATATTCCAATATTAACCCTGTAACCCTCCATAAGAAAATGCTCCCATCATCTTCTCTCATTTCCCTCTTATTCTCCATAGACGCTGATGTCTCCTTCTTCTTGGTGACTTCAGTATTCCTGTCACTATCCTCCTTACTTTACTTTCAAGTAGCTACTGACACACTTGGGCCATAACTGAGGATAACACTTAGACTTTCACTCTGCTTCACAGACACCAAATCAGAACTCCATATAATGTCTCCTGGTGTCCCCACACACCCCATTCTTCATTAGCCTTTTAAAGGATGAGGCCTCCAAAGATTTTACTGGCTACCCTACAAGATTGGACAGCATGACCTATTGTTGTATGTTCTCCTCTGGTATTGTGTAGTTGTTGTTACCACCTGACGTCTCCTCCCTGGTTTGATTAGAAGACCAGGTCTCTCCATATCCTGCTAGCCCACCTCCCTCTTGTGTCCTCTGGTTGCATTTCATGACGCCACCAAGGCCACAGTCTCCCACACCTCTTATCCTCATCCTGAGGTTTCTGCCTGCTGTTCTTCTGGGAAATGTCAGACACATTCAAGTCATGCTGCCCCTAGTGGTGCCCACCTATGATGTGCAGGACCCTCTCTATTGTCTGACCAGCTCTGCCCTACTGAAGGTGATTTGCAGCACTCAGTCCTGCTCTGTGCCATACTGATGGTATCTCCTTCCCAGCCAGAAACACCCCATCATAAAATGTCTAATTATATTTAATTACTTGCAGATTTGAACATAACAACGGAACACACCACAATAAATTTGAATTCAAAATCAGAATAAACAACAAAATACACAGAGAAAAAGTGAATGATTAAATACACATTATAATCATCTGATAATTAAAACATTTGAAAAATTTAAATTTTCCATCCATTCTGACTGAAGTGAGTCTTTGCTGTCACCTAACTATTTTAATAACAATTTTGACTTCATTTAGATTAACATCTCTCAGTCACTGTCTTTGTCATTTTGTGACCCCGATGTCACTCAGCATTATCAGTGGGACGCTTGGTCTGACTTTCCTTTCTTATTTTCTTCACACTACTGAAGATTCTTTGATGATCAGCACAAGAACAGGGCAGCTTTAGTGAATTTAGTCAAAGATGAAAGTTCAAGGCCTCTATGTATAACTCCGCGTAGAACTTGCACTATAACATGGCGTAAGCACAAAAGTCAAACATCATAAACTTCATCTTAAAATCGCTTAATTAACCAGTTTCTCAAATCACATCGAATTAAAGTAGCACGTTAAATGCTTTGTTTTGTATTTAATCTTCTACTCGTATGTGATCTATGTGTGTGAATCACTACTTGCTTCTTAAACTGGCTCTCTTCCTCCAACTGGACACAGAGTCCATTACATTTGTGATATTACAGCTCTCTGAATAACTAAAATACTGAGATGTATACGTGATATCATTTTCATGATGATAGGAGCTAAAGCACATTATTAAACATGGGTTTCATGAGCCTCGTGCTCATGACAAGCATTTATCTTTGTCTAAATTTGTCGCCATGCTTTTAGCTGTGTTGTTATTTTCTCTTTCTGTTTTATATTCAATATATATTGGCGTACTTGCCCAAGAGTCCTTGCTTTTCTTCCCCAAGTAACCGATGCCATACAATCAGCTCTGTAATAGACGCTAAGCCATCTGTTAGCTTAGCCGATTCTTCAAAACGCTAAAGAACATTGAAATATCTTTTGTAGTACATGTTTAATTATTCTACCCTTCACGCAATTCCCAGTGAAGAATATAGATTATTTAAATGAAGTTAAAGTTTTACGTGTATAATTTAACAAACATATTTTGCTACATTTCACCTTAAAATGATATCGCCATCATATGTAAATAATGCTTTTATAAAGTGACCTGGTTGTGTAATATTATAACTGTAGGGCAAGTTTACAGTGGGGTGAGTGTACTTATAAGTCCTAACAGTTCTACAAGGAGCAATTGATTGAGTGCATTTAAAGTTCTGTTTCTGTACCGCGAGGTCCGTACAGGAAAGGCTTTAAAATGTTTTGCCGTGGCTGAGGTAGCGTGTCCAAAGCTGTATACCGATAATTTCTTCCGATCAGCTGCTGCTGTGATTCACACTCAGATACAGTGATATAAATACTCCGAAATGTGCAGTGAGAGTAATATGGAAAAAGATGATCCGCTGTGGCAACTCCTAACGGGAGGAGCTGAAAGAAGACGAAGAAGAAGAAAAGAAGAAGAAGAAGAAGAAGAAGGAGAAGTGAGAACAGTTATGGTATTTGGAATACTATGGCTGTTCCCTGACCATTATATTGTTACGAAGTTAATTACAATCAGATGCATTACACTAATAAACAATATGCGGTTAGTTTCTGTGAATTTATAAAGCCGCACATGAAAATAATGAGTAATCACACAAGAACAGTACCATTGCTTTGACGCGGGGTGCCGCCAGTTTGAAAAACCGAGCGGAGAACTAGCGCACGCCAAGGTATGAGGTACCGTGGAAAAGTGCGTGGCTTTAGCCAAGTGTAGGTTTTATATATCGCGATTTGAACGCGTGGAAAAGTTCTTACGCAACATTTCTGTGCGTGACGCACCTTTTATACATGAGGCCCCAGGTCTCTCACAGCAGAACTTTGTAACTGGATATGAAAGATATGAGAATTGTGAGATTCCTGTTGGGAAATTTAATCTCAATTTATTTTTAATGTCTTGTGGAATAGTAATGGAAAGATCATTAATGGATTTTGCCGATTAGTAACATACATGTGACCTCTCACCGTGTGATAACGTACTGTACATGTGTAAGAAAAGAAACACAAATCAAGTCAAAAGGCACCAAAACAGAAGATTTTTAATATGATCTTAAAAACAAACTAATTCTTAACAGTATCATCAGAAGGTGATATCAAGGCTTTAGAATGAAAACGACTCTACCAGCATTGACTTGGCAGCATTTGTGGGCAGGCAGAGTGCAGCAGCACCTTAGTGCTGGGCAGGGTGGGCACTGAGTGACGGCTCAGCTAATGTCACTAGAAAGCTGCTGCCACCTGCTGAAGTGTATGAGTTTCTCTTATTTCTCAAAGTGTAAAGGAGCTCTTCTGAGTGCCTCTGTCTCCAGACGTCACAGTTTGGCAGCTGCCAGTTACCACAGTGCAAATGTCTGGGTGGTTATGCTTACCCACTCCATGACAGAACACCATCCTTAACTTAAACAGTTAGTAATTTGTTATTAATTCTATTCTACAAATCCATGACGTGAACAGGAGAGTCTGATGACATCAGAGGTTCACTTTTATTAAAGAGAGGAGGCCCACAAACTTCACTTTAATAAAGTAGATTATGTTAAAGATATGCGAACCAGAGAAAGTAAAAGTTTGATAAATCATTTTAAGATTGATAAAAACAATAAAACATCAGAGGTTGCAGGTCTTCTGCACAACTTTAGCACCAATGCCAACTGACACAGGGCTGTGAGTGTGAATGGCACCAACCCCAGGAGAAAAGCAGACACGGCAAACAAACAAATCTCACTAAATTCCTTTCATGGCTAACTGAAGAGTCTCTACAGTTCAGTGTGTGAAACGAGCCATAAAGACAATGCAATGAAGTTTCTGATCCTGATGAAAGAACAAATTAAATTGTCAGTTAAGGACAAAGACACCAATCTGAGGGGAATAAGCAAGAATGATGAGTGTGACAACCACATCAAGAGGGTCAGTGTGATTATAGAGTAGAAATCTCCTCTCACGTACCTTCATGTTGGGCAAAGGACATCAACACAGGAAGACCTGAAAAATAAAAAAGATTCTAGAAGATGAGTGAGAACATAAAGAGAAACATGAAGAGATTTGTGTTCTTCTCCAAGTATCACATCAGGTGGAGTTCAGCAATTTGAAGAATGAAACCAGTAAAAGAATTTAGTTAAAAAACTGAGAAACCACAGGAGGTTTAGATACAGCAGGTGTGTCTTCTCACGTTTGATAAAGCCTCAGTGGTGCAGTAGACCCCACTCAGCTGTGTATTTCATGTACTCTGACATTGTTAGTCCTAATCTGTTGTTCAATTCCCAGTCAACAATTTCATGTTGCTTCAATGGCTGGCATTACAATAATTTTTCAATTTCAATTTATTTTTGCATGTCCCAAAATCAAACAAGGAGTGCAGCAATGGGCTTTATTAGGACCTCCCTGTTGACAGCCCCAGCTTTGAATCTCTAAGAAGACAAAGAAAATGGAAGAAACCTCAGGAAAGGCCATTCAAAGAGAGACCCCTTTCCAGGTAGATTGGGTGTGCAGTGGGTGTCAAAAAGGAGTAAATACAATACAATACACAGAACAATAAAATACTCAGAACAATACAATACAATACACAGAACAGATTTTTCTATATTTTCAAATTCCTCCTAAACTGCCTTTCACACTTGCCTACAATTCAAGGTACTGATGAGAATAACTCACATATTTAAGTGTGGATAAGTGACACTATTTTAACTGCTCTCCTCATCTTCATGGGCTAGCAGAGACACTTTTAGAAGAAATGAGCCCAGCACTGATTCACTGAACAGCAACAGGACAGCCTGGCATCAGTTAAGGCCTACACAGAATCTGTGACTCTACTGTGGACTGAGACAGCTGATCTAATATTCGGTCTGCTGCAACACGTTATGGTTGGAGAAAATCTACAAGGTCTGAAGTCTGCACTCCTGACCCAGTTAATTGAGAGAGCAGCTTTGATGAAAGTCAGTCGGCCCGCTCTGATGGATTATCAGTTTTAGATTGAAGTTTTTAATGTGCTGCTCACTTGCTGAATGTCTGACCACATAAGTGACAGAAGAAGACGTTCCTGCCACAGCAGTTTAAAAACTGTTTGTCCTTCAGAACTAAAAGCAGCCTCATGTGAAAGAGATATTTATGTCTTATCAGATCAAAGTTTAGCAAAAGCAGGAACAACTCTCGCTGCAACTGTTTTCTTTACAAACTGTCAACTCTTTTGTCAGATTTCTCATTGCAGCAAATTTTCATGTTTAAGACTGGCCGACAGCAAGGGCATAAATGTATCATCCATCCATCCATCCATCCATTATCCAAACCGCTATATCCCAACTACAGGGTAACGGTGTAAATGTATCAAATCCTGAAAAAATTAATAAAATTATTTTATTAAATTCTTAAATTTGACTTTATGTTGACTTTATTCAAAATATTCTTGAGGTATGTTTTATTATCGTAATATGTAAACAGAAGAAATATTTGAAAAATGGGTTTCTGTTTATTAAACATAAAACAGCAGAACAGGTAAATCTGAACAAATGATTACATAGTTTTTAAAATAAACTAATAACTAATAAAGGAAAATATAAAATCTTACATAATAACAGTTAGAAGTAAAGCCTCTGAAAATTTAACATGTAATTTTTTATGTGCTGCTCACTTGCTGAATGTCTAACCACAGAAGTGACAGAAGAAGACGTTCCTGACGCAGATATTTATAAAAAGCTGTTTGTCCTTCAGTGCTAAAATCAGCCTCATGTGAAAGAAATATTTATGACTTATGAGATCAAACTTTAGCAAATGCAGGAACAACTCTTGCGGCAACCGTTTTGTCCACAAACTGCCAGCTCTTTTATCAGATTTCTGATTAAAGCAAATTTTCATATTTTAGACAGGCCTAACCGCAAGGGCATAAATATTAATTTTGTTAAGTTCTTAAATTTGACTTTATGTTGACAGTATTCAAAATATTAATCTGGAATGTTTTATTACTGTAATATTAAGTTATTATAAATAACTTTCTGTTTATTAATAACACAGAACAGCACAAATTATTACGTAGTTCAAGATTTCACTTTCTAAAAAAACTAAAATCTTTTCACTAATAAAGGAAAATATAAATTCTTACATTATAACAGTTAGAAGTAAAGCCTTTGAATGTTTTGCATGTCATTTTTTTACATTTTTCCTGCCAGCCATTTTGAGCTGCTTGTTTAAATAATATAATTTTTATTGTATTGCAAGTACTATAATCACCATAATAAGTGCATTTAAAATTGATTCATTTTTTTCAATAAATCATTTCAGTAAATGCAGGCTCATATTATAATAAACTGTAATAAATGTCAACATACAGAAACGCACAAACTAAATTAAATGGAAAGTAAAACAAAATGAATGCAAATTAAATATATAAACAGATAAGACAATATAACGCCATGTTAATCACTGACAATGGAGAGGAGGAGACAGACTTGGGGGTCCTGACCTTCACTATACATTTGTTACTTAGTTTAGAAATATTTTTATATATTTGTTCTTATCTTAAAGAAGTATACAGCATACAAAGATGAGCAGATCATCAGGAGGTTCCCTAAATGTTAAAACACAGAATTTGGATTCAGTAAGGTGACCTGCTCCTCATTTTACACTTGATGAACTCGTCCATTCAGCCATCAGGCCGTCTCTTATTTCTGAGCCTCTAGACTCTCCATTACTTTGGGCAGAGCGTTGACTGCAAGGACAGACTGAAGTGCACACAAAGTAAACTCTTCATACTCAGTTTTGTTTCTTTCCTAATTTTAATTTTATATTCAGCAATTGCTGGAGTCCCTTTATTTCATTATAGTATATTGAGAAGGTGGAGGTCAACTGCAGAGGAGTCATGGAAAGAATGACACCATGGTGTGGAAAGGAGACATCACAAAACTCACACTGGTTCAGTTCTACTTGTACTTGTTCTGCTTTATACAAACAACACATTAAACAACTAGCCTTCCCAGTAAAGGACGAGTTTAGATAATCAACTGAGTTAACACACATCTCTGTGATGGGGGAAAGAATCAGGTGACCTGGGAAATCGCCATGTGACCACGAACTCTACAGAGCTGGTGACAGGCCAGTCGAGGTGACACAGCAGTGCTCTCTGGGGTGACAACATTCTGTTCCTACCAATACATCTAACAATTAACAACATTTTGTTTCAGCATCATTCTGTTACTTCATCTTGATTTTTGCTGCTGTCACATTACTGTAAGATTCCAGTTTCCAAAGGCATCAGCACCAGTTTAAAAGATTTTAAGAGCTTTTAACATTCTCCACTGGACCAAAGAATGGCACTGTGCCAGTGTGGCCATGAAGTTTTACTTTAGGTGTATCTCCTCTGTTTGCTTTAATTCATCTCACACACACAATCACAAGCATTTCCTTTTGCCTTTTTTATTGATAACATGTTGTTATATATTACAGTACGGCAAAAATGTATGGACATATCTTTCAGGGTATAGTAAAATATATACAGTTCAACTATGTATTTTTATGATTACTTCTGAAATGAAAATTAACATACTGTATACACACACATAAATATACATATAAAGTTTGTAATATATTGTGTAAGACATACACTAAAGTGAGCGTCCATCCCGTGTTTCAGACACGCCACTAATTTACTTTGCTTAACTTCTAAATGAAACAAAAACTAAACTCAGTCCTTCCAGTGATCTCCCAGTAACTCACTAAACTCAGTCCAAGTAGGCAGCTGTGTCTGTGTATTAACTTTCATTGATTTCCTGCTGAACTAATCGTGTCAGCTTGAATTTTCAAAAAGCACCTTCCTTGTTCATCAGTATAGGAGCTCAAGTTAGACAGAAAATTAGAACAATTAACACAGTGAAGTGGACGAGGGTGAGCCGCAGTGGATTACAGAATATCCTCTCTGAGATGAACACATTTATCTAACTAAGTAGATAGTTAAGGAGAAGAAATGAAAAGAACTTCAAAATTACTTATGGAAGATTAATAAATCTACTACTAGGCTAACAATTTTAGATAAAAACAGGTCTGGAATGTTAAAGACTCGGCTCTTAAGCAAATCTTATATTAGTGTGATGTCGCAGATTCTCATGTAGCACAATAAGATCCAAAGCTTCAACACCAACAATAACTCAAGATATCAAAAGCAGGAAAGTTAAAGAATTCCAAAGATACAATTTAGATACAATTTATTGGACATCCACTTCTTTTAATTTGAGTTTACAAACCAAGTGCTGTCCTGATAACAGAACATTGCGGGTTGTAAGTTTATTACTGACTTTTCTCGATTTATAATGAGTTTAGACTTTGTGACGTCACAGTGCAGTTTAGTTTAGGACAGATCTCAGTATAAGAAGCACTTTATACGTATCTATTAGATGATCTTTCCGATACCAGGTTAATATATTTCTAAAATATCTGGCAATATTTAAAGAAAAACAACTATTTATCAAAATATATTTAAACATACAGTGTATACGAAACATTATATTGTATGGAATATTATAACTAGTATTTACAGTATCTTAGAAATATACTGTAAAATTTCTCAAAATATACCAGTATCAGTAAATGCAACCTTTCAAACCAATAACTGTACTTACATATGAGGAGGAAAAAGCCAAAGGTCTTCATCCTCAAGCCAAACTGCACACCACTGATCTCACGTCTCAGATCTTCAGCATTTCAGTCGCAGTCCTTGAGTTTTCAGGAAATGACCAACAGCCACAGTGCACTGCGCTCAGCGAGAAAACCACATTGAACATGTAGGGAGTGACTCATGTGGCATTTTTATTTGTAATTAATGAACTGTATTTTTAGTCTTCTGTTTGTATCAGGGTGCCATGGTGGAGCAGAGGTTAGTCTAACATGTCTTCTGGCTCAAGTCACTGTCTATTGGTGTTTCACCTTGACACTCTGATTACTTCACAAATATCTAATATGTCTGTTTTAAGTGAATTTATGTGCGTGTTAATACTCCTCAAAGAACACAGGGCCTCTACAATCCTCCTACATCTCATCTTGTTTGTTGATTATTTATTCCATCTCTCCTGTGATATTCTGATTTCTTTCCTCTCTCTCATCTTCACCATTTTCTTCCAAGTTTTTTCTGGACTTCCTCTTTATCTTCTCCATGAAGGATTCCAGTCTAATTCTTGTCTTGTTACAGCAGCGTGTGGTTTCCACCAGGCATGGCCTTTCCTTTATCTCATACTTATTTTTACATTCTCCTGTTATGTTTAATTATGCACTTCTTATTTAATAATTTTGTTTGGTTATCATAGTTTTAATAGTGCTATCATGAACCTTTCAATGTAGATTTGGATTTTCAGGTTGTTATTCTTATTTACAAGCCAAGTTTCAGCTCCATACAATGCTATTGTGTTTAGACTTCAGTTAAAGTTTGTTAGTTTAGTTTCTGTTGAAGGTGCACCAGAGCTTCTTTATGATGTGCAATGAGACTTCATGATCTCTGCACTTGTATCCTGAGCTGCTCCTCCATCAGGGCTATGTGATATGGCAGGTCCACAGCTCAGAATAAAAGCCCAGTTTTTAAATAAATAATCACTGCACTCGTAGCTTAAAGAGGGGTGTGGTGGTGTGGCCAGAGCAGTTCCTGGATGCTGCGTTAGGCATCCGCTTCCTTGCTTATGTGCACAGGTGAGGAATCGTCCATCCGTAATTGAAGCCAGGAGCTGCTATTTGCCACATCGCCGTAATAAATAGGAAAAGGGTGAGACGGAAGGAAAAAGAGAGAACAGTAAAGAAAGGAAGAGGCATAGAGCAAGCATTGGGAAAAGAGAGCGGATGAGCCAGACAGCTGAGTAAGGTCAGTGTGGTCAGGGATCCCAGGTGGAGCGAGTGATCGGCCTCGTGGGACAGGATTGTGCCCACTGAGTTAACAGAAGAGTGGGTACGATCAGGGACAAATCCGCCATAGAGATCCGAGGGACGATTTCGAAAAGAAGGAAGGAAGACGGGTGGACAACCGACCCTGAGCGGTCAGTCAGACGCCGTGGAGGCAGCCAGGATGGGGTCGGTAGTATGAGGAGCGCGGTGGCTGAAGTCTGTCCCACTGAGTATACCTTGAAAGAGCTGGAGAGACTGGGAAGAAGCTGAGCTTGGCTGGTGTGACCCCAATGTCATTAGAAGGATTTTAATCTCATTATAGCCTTGTTTTAACGCCTGGGATTTTTACCATTTTAATGGATTATCTATTCAATAACTTTTGCAGTACTGCACTATTTATTGAACACTTTTTGACTGTTTTTAAATTAAAGCACTCTTGCACTTTTTGCACTTTTTGTCTTCACTGATCAGCTAATTCGATGACATTACCAACGGTGTTGGGTTCAAGAGCTCCCAAACGGAGATAGGAGCCTGGGCGAACCCGCATTGTCACAGGATACCCAGAAGTAATTTTGAAAAGACTTAAAACAAGGAAAAATGTAAAAACCTTATCCAATAGTCCTTGCTAGATGACAGTAAGAGGAAGAGAAGAGAGTCTAACGTAAGAAATACTTGAGGTGTTAGAAATATATTAGTAGGAAGAATGGTGTCAGAAAGCTGAAGTAGCAGACAAGAAAGCAGAAGTCTGTGGGCAGTCGATGTCTGAACTCACTGAAAAACATGTCTGGAGCATTCATCATGTGAAGGTGACAGAATCTACAGCCAGGACTACGACAATACATTATAACAAAGTACATATCTGAACAGAATGTGCTAATTGATGAGGTGCTTACAACATGTATGAAGACACTGAGATGCCTATGAAGACATTTTAACACTAAGTAAACAGTATAGAGGTTGTAAAATAAATTAAAATCAGTCACAGACATGGAGATGAGTGGATGAACTGATTCTATATTATTGAGTCCAAATCATCTGTTAAATTTACACTCAACAAACTGACATTTGCTTATGGGAGGCATTACAGCTATTTTTCTAGATTTTCAAATTCCTCATAATCTGGTTTACACAATTATGTATAATTATAGGTAATGGTGAGAATATTTTTGATATTTAAATCGGAAAAGAGACATTTGTTTTTTACTGCTCTCCACATCTCCATGGACGATCAGAGATGTTGTTAGAAGTAATCAGCTCAGCACTGAATCTCTGAACAGTAACAAGAAAGCAAGACGTTGGCTGAGACCTTCTCAGAGTCTGTGGCTACCCTGTGGACTGAGACAGCCGATCTGACATTCATTCTGCTGCGTCACATTAATGGCTGAAGATAATCTGCACATTCCTGAAGTGAGGACTGCTGACCAGTAAATCAGGAGAGTCAGCTCTGTGTTTTGATGGACTTTCAGTCTTGCATTACATTTTGTCTGGACGTGCTGCTCACTGGCTGAATGTCTGACCACAGAAGTGACAGATGAAGACGTTCCTGCTGGATGTTTATTAAGTTCTAAAACTGGGCAAATTTTAAAAATGTACTTATTACTTACAAAATAAAAGTTCAGCTACTGTGGGAGCAACGCTTGGTGCAACATTTTTCTCACTTACTGCCAGCACTTTTCTTAGACTTCTAATTACAACAAATGTTCATGTTTTATATTGGCCTCACTGTAAGAAAGAGAATAAATAAAATCTTGTATAAATAAAGAAAGTACATTTTACTGAATTATTAAATTTGACATAAAATGTTTTATTAACTTAAACAACATACATTTATAACAAATTAGCCTGTGTCTTTGGACAACATAAAACAGCAGAGTGGCTAAATCTGAACAAATGATTAAATAGTTGAAGTTCTTACTTTTAAATAATTAAAATCATTTTCTCCATTTTAGGACATCCTCCTCCCTCTGACAAAACTCCATCTTCCTTTAAAAGGACAAAAGCCCCTCAGTGACTGCATTGCTATTGAAGTTCGAGTTTCTGCTGAAAGTCTCTCCTGGCACGTGACGGATCTCAAGTAACATTTAAACAGCTTTAAAGATGGATATTTTTCTCACCAAAGGCAACAGTGAATGGAATACTCAGGACTTCCTAGACCACCTGTCTCACTGTTACCCATTCACCCTGTGGCTGGACTGGTGCTGCTGATTTTGGCCATGCATGTACTACAGTGGGGTCTGCAGAAACTGAGGCCAAATCAGAAATAAGTGAATTGTCTGGAACCAACTGAGCCAACTCATTTTTTGCTTCTAGACTTGTGGGCGAGTGGTGGCTCTGAGGTTAGGGCTCTGCACCAGCAATCAGAAGGTTGCCACTTTGAATCCATTAAACCCCAGAAGTGACTCGACTCCATTTGACCACTGAGCAAGGCCATTAACCTGCAATTGCTTCATCCTGGCTGTGATATTAATCTGCGCCCAGTCCAGTGAGAAGGTCCTCCAACTTACAGAGAAAACCTGGGGTTGGTGGCAGGATTGGCACTTCAGCCACCATAAAACCCTCACACTGTCTTACTGTGGTGCTGAGATGTCACCTGCTGCACTCGGGTGGCAATCCAGGTGGTTCATCGTGTGACACCAGCGCTATCAGCAGAAGCTCCCAACCTCACTCTCTGTAGACATGTGATCTTCTTGACATAAGAAATTAGCTCTTATTACATTTAATGTTACTAAATAAGTAACGTTCATCACAAACACGGACACTCTTCCAACGAACATCAGGACCCTGTAGAAAGCAATTGTGCTGGTAGTAGTTTGGACCGACCGGGACTATAGATGAACACAGAAGAGAGACAGCGATGTCAAGGAGTTATAAAGAAGATGATTTTATTTGAAACAATCCTGTGCAGTTCTTGGTTTAGGTGGAAAATATATCTAGTGGAATAAAAATTAAATAAAAGAGTTCCAAAACACTAAACCCACGTCTCTAATAAACATAAATCCAATACTCAAACAGAAATATGGGTAGAAAAATCCAACAAAATAGCAAGGCTACACTTCTTGTAAACCCGACATTTAAATGCCTTGAACAATATTTATAAATTATTCTTCTCCAAGAAAAAGAAAACCAGGAGCCAAAACTGACTTATAGGAGGTAAAGTTACTCCTACTGACAGCCTACCACTGAGCCACAGAGCTGCTCTAATACCCGAGGTCTCAGCCTCTTGCCAAACACTCGTCTGCCAGTCCAGAGTGCGGTCAATCGCGACCTTCCCTCCCGTCATCTATGAGTTTAAATAGAGGGGAGTTTTCCAGCTCTTGCAGTCTAATAAATAGAGCAACACCAATAACTGGTTCACAGGGGGAGTTAGAAATAGGACATCAGGTTTAGCAAAAAGAAACTTTAAAATCAACAGGATTGTCTTCACTACTGCATACCTTGTAGGAAAAGAAACAGAAGTAAATTAGCAACCCACCAGAATGTGACATTCCACGTTTCTGAATGAAGACATAATGCGTCAACCTGGTGCACTTTATTCAAATGTACGAGGTGATCTCATGTGTGCAAAACAACTTGAAGGTAGCGGCCAGAGAACAAGATGGAGAATGGTAACCAACATGTGATGGGAAATCCTTACCTCCTCTATTTTATTAATTACTTGAAATACTTGTGCAGTTTTCTGTAAGGGTCGCTGTGAATACAAGACAGCGGATGAGCACATGGAGTGCAGAGTATAAATCGGCTGCTCCTCACATTGCGTCAGTACTAAGTGAAGGTTACAGCCTAAAAGACCGCCATTAGGGTGGTCTCCAACCATGTTGTTGTAGTGTACAGATGCTATGCTCCAAAGGAGTTCCTATAGATTTCTCAATTCAAGTTAGACTCCCTTGTGGGCCCCAAGCCAGTTCGGGGTCCACTCAAATTGCCTCCCTTGCCTGTCCTATCCCTACACCTCAGCATCCTCTCACCTCCATTCACCACCCTCCCTACTGCCTCCTATCTAAGACCCTAGACAGAAAAACGAGAAAGTGACAAGTGCCACATTTTAAAAATACATAAAACACACACCTCACAGCGTAACAGAAAACTTACATTTGTACAAGAAAAGGCCAAATGAACAGAAGCCAATCCATCCATTTTCTAACCTGCATGTCTAACAGCCTCTCACATCATACATTCCACATTGTAGGACTGCGGGTGTTTGCGTCAGTGGGCTCTACGATGGACAAACACCCTGTCCAGGCTGGGGGGTGGGATTGGTTCCAGCTGCCTCAGTATGCGCCCTTAATTGGGTAAAGTGGGCATTAGAATATTATGATCTTTTAAAATGTGACAGTTGTCATTGTCCCACAACCATGAATTCGATAATTAGGTTAGAAAATAGACGGAAAAATTGAGTTACACTTTTTAAGTTTCACTTGTACAAATGTAAGTTGCTGCAGCACATTGTGAAAAATTAATTTATAATCATGTTTCCAATTTAAGATGGCACATTAAACATTCTGACTTACAGTAAGTATTTGCTTAGCTGGATTTTAAAGGATGCACTTTCTTTAATGAAATATGGGAATAATTAGTTTTTTCTTCAAAATGATTGAAATAGTAGAAAAGAATCACTGCCCTAAAATGTACAATGTAATCAACAAACTTTAAATGATAGGAATAGGATATGCTTTAAATATCAACAGAATAAACGATTGGAAAAATTACCATTGAATTGAATTGAATTTATTTAATTGTCATTTTATGGTACAGTGAGATTCAATATGCAGCTCCTCCATAAACTAAATTTCTAACTAATTAAATAATTTAATTTTATTATAAAATAATTCAAACATATACAATATGAAAGCCTAAGTACAATATTCATGTAGATACAGTGCAGATGCACATGGGCCAAGGAGTTTGGTGATATTTGTACACATTCAAAGTTTTATGCCATTTGCTAAGTTACATAAAAGCATAAGTTATTCTTAACAATAAGATCTAAAAAAATTCCTATTTTAAATTTAAATACATTTTGATAAGTAACACTATAGTAATTATACAGTTTATGTGTTAGAACATTTCAAGGTAATTGTGCAGTACAGAAAGCAAGCAAGAAAATTACTTAATTTATGTTTGAAGTCTTCCATGTCCAACACTGGATCAGCAGTAAGCCTGAATCTACAACACCAACAATGGCTAAAAGGGGAGAACAAACCCTGGAAGTCGTTGTAGTTCATGACAGGACTCACTGACACAGACAGAAGGAAAACCAGAAAAGGACAAAAAAATAAAATTATGCAGACAGCACCAAACCTAACTTAGTAGATTTGTGAGGCATCAGGGTTAACCACCTTACTAAGAGAAATGATTCAGAACCAAACTCAGAGCTGAAATCCATCTGTGCATTTGCAGCCCACTTCTCCCATTGTACATTATGGTCTTGTGCAGTTGAAGTCTACGTGAATAGCACTGGGCACAACACAGAAACCAATCTTGGACATAAAGCAAGTGCATCAGAAGGCACATTTTACACACATCAGTGATCTTATTGGACAATTTACATCTCCTAGCAGAAAATATTTGCCATGTTGGGGGAATATTGTACTACCCTGAGAAACTAACACGGTCCAAGGTGACTAAACTTAAAATTAACGCAGGGTTCTAAACTCTAAGGCAGCAACTCTACTCATTGTGCTGTTATAATCTTCAATATTAAATGTATTAAAATGAAATATTCAATTAAATTAAATCTTTAAAAGTAGCCATGGTCACTCTCTGACTTAAGGATGGATTTTAAACAGGAATGTTTTTCTTTTTTTTTTTTATTTATTTATTTATTTATTAATTTTATTACAATCAATACATAGCAATCAAGTTTTACAAAAAAAAAAGAATTATGCTAAGAACAGATCGATCCCCACCCTTGAGAGAGAGAGCAAGCCAAACGGTGTAAAATTTAAGGCTTTTAAAAATACCTAAATCAACAAATTCTCTGTGCTTTATAAAATCATTTCAAAATATTACTGATTAGATCCTGCCATGTTTTGAAAAAGTCTGCACAGATCCTCTAACTGAGTATTTGATTTTTTCCAATTTTAAATAATATAACACATCAGTTTCCCACTGACTTAAAGAGGAGAGTTTGGGTTCTTCCAGTTTATCAGAATAAGTCTGCGTGCCAACAGTGTAGTGAATGCAATCACAGTTTGTTTGTCTTTCTCCACTTTAAGACCCTCTGGAAGAACCCCAAACACAGCTGTTAATGGGTTAGGAGGGATTGTGAGTCCAAGACTGTCTGAGAGGTAATTAAAAATTTTTGTCCAGAATAATGTTAATTTGGAGCAGGCCCAGAACATGTGACCTAGTGAGGCTGGGGCTTGGTTGCAACGTTCGCAGGTTGGATCATGCCCTGGAAACATTTTGAGAGTTTTAGTCGAGACAGATGTGCTCGATATATAATTTTGAGTTGTATAATTGTATGCTTTGCATATGGAGCTTGAGTGAATTCTCTGCATTGCTACTTTCCACTCCTTTTCTGATATATTAATTGAGAGGTCATTTTCCCAGTGTCCTCTTGGATCTTTGAAAGGAAGGGATTGTAAAAGGATTTTATATATTGTAGAGATGGAGTCTAACTCCTTGAAATTGAGCAATAATTTTTCCAGCGTGGATGAGGGTGCAAGATGAGGAAAATCTGGAAGGTTCTGTTTAACAAAGTTCCTGATTTGAAGATAGTGAAAGAAATTTGTAGCTGGAATGTTAAATTTGGAACGTAATTGTTCATAGGATGCAAAGACGTTGTCTATATAAAGATCTCTAAGCAAGTTAATTCCAAATTTTTTCCAGATATTAAAAACTGCATATGTTTGTGAGGGTTGAAAGAGGTGGTTCTTTTGCAGGGTGCCACAGAAAGAAGCTTCTCCGTCTTAAAATGCTTTCTACATTGGTTCCAGATTCTAAGTGAGTGGAGCACAATTGGGTTATTAGTGTATTGCCGATAACGTGTGTTTATTGGAGCACAAAGCAAGGAATACAAAGAAGTACTGCAGGATTTTACTTCTATTGCGGTCCATGCCTGTGTATGTTCTTCTATTTGTGTCCAGGTTCTTATCGACTGTATATTTGCCCAGTAATAAAACTGGAAGTTAGGTAGAGCCATGCCGCCTTCTGCCTTTTGTCTTTGTAGGGTCGCTCTTTTGATGCGTGGATGTTTAGAATTCCAAATAAATGAGGTTATTGTTGAATCTAATTGCTTAAAGAACGATTTATTAATGTATATTGGTATGTTTTGAAATAAAAAGGAGCTTAGGAAGAATATTCATCTTAACAGTGTTAATTCTTCCAGCTAGTGTGAGATGAAGGGTTGACCATCTATGCAAGTCTTGTTTAATTTTTTCCATACAGACAGAAATTTTTTGATAAAGAGCTTTATGTTTACTTGTGATGTTTACCCCGAGGTATTTAAACTGTTCTGCAATGATAAAAGGAAGGGTGTCTAATCTAATATTATATGCTTGAATTCACGGAAAGAGTACACTTTTATTCAGATTAATTCTGAGACCAGAGAGCTTTTGAAATTCTGTGAGTGCTGCTAAGACTGCAGGCACAGAATTTTCTGGGTCCGATATATACAGTACCATGTCATCTGCATATAATGAGATTTTCTGTTCCAGTCCTTCTCTGCTAATCCCCTTTATCTGATCAGTATTTCGACAATGTATTGCCAGTGGTTCAATGGCAATTGCAAACAGCAGTGGTGACAAAGGGCATCCTTGTCTTGTGCCACGTTCTAGTTTAAAGTAGTCTGAGCAAATGTTATTGATGCAAACTGAAGCTTCTGGGTTAGTATACAGTAATTTAATCCATGCACAAATGTTGGGCCAAACCCAAACTTCTCCAAAATAGTAAAAGGTATTTCCATTCAATCATGTCGAATGCTTTTCTGCATCCAATGATAATAATATTTCTGGGGTGTTTGATTTAGTTGGTGAGTATATTACATTAAACAGGCGTCGAAGATTTGAAGATAAGTGTCGGCCCCTAATAAATCCAGTTTGGTCTTGTGATATTATGAGGGAGCACTTTCTCCATCCTTCTAGCTATGATTTTAGAGAGTATTTTAACGTCGTTATTCAGAAGTGAAATTGGTCTGTATGATGCACATTGTAATAAGTCCTTATTTTGTTTTGGAAAGACAGTGATTAGTGCTTGGCGAAAGGTTTGTGGAAGAGATTGGTTATCTCTGGCTTCTGTAAATGTTGCTAATAGGAGGGAGCTAGC
This sequence comes from Polypterus senegalus, assembly GCF_016835505.1. Taxonomy (NCBI): domain Eukaryota; kingdom Metazoa; phylum Chordata; class Cladistia; order Polypteriformes; family Polypteridae; genus Polypterus; species Polypterus senegalus. The sequence goes on from NC_053171.1 coordinate 519,855, forward strand.
TGAGCGGAGAATTTCTTGTAAAACTCTGCAGGGTAGCCATCAGGGCCTGCTGCTTTTCCACCTTGGAGTGACTTTATAGCATCCAGTAATTCTGATAATGACAGAGGTTTATCGAGCTCCTCCACACTAATAGCGTCAATTTGTGGTATCTGTAATTTATCCAGAAATGCATTAGATTGTATATTGTCTTCTTTAAACTCAGTAGTATATAGGGATTTATAGTAGTCTCTAAAAGTGTACATTATATTTTTGTGTTCGATGATTTTATCTCCATTCGTGTTAGTAATTACGAGATTGCGTTGCACTTCTTGCTTGTGAATTTGTTGCGCTAAAAGCTTATTAGCTTTCTCTCCATGTTCATAATAATGATGTCTGGATTTGTAAATTAGTTGTTCGGTTTCTTTAGTTGTCAAGAGGTTTAATTCTGAATGTAGAGCCTGCCTCCTCTTATGTAGAGTCTCGCTTGGTAGTCTGGCATGTTCTTCATCTATTTTAGTAATTTCGCTTTTATCTCTGCTACTTTCTTCGCGGATTTATTTCTGTGGGAAAGATATGAGATAATCTGTCCTCTTAAGAAGGCCTTAAGAGTTTCCCAGAGTGTTCCTGCAGAGATCTCAGGGGATGTATTTGTCTCTAGAAAGAATTCAATTTGTTTGGATATAAATTCAGTACAATTCTCGTCAGCTAATAGAAGCGGATTGAGACGCCATCTGCGGGTGAGTGTATGGGGCTTAGTAATTTCAGCTCCAAGATCATCGGAGCATGGTCTGAAATAACAATAGCATCGTATTTACAAGATTTAATCTTAGGCAAGAAGTTATTATCTATAAAGAAGTAATCAATCCTTGAGTAGCAATGATGTACTGGTGAGTAGAAAGAATATGTTCTTGAATTTGGGTTTAAAACCTCCAGGGATCTGATAAGTTGTGATCAGTTATAAACTTTGTAATTATCTTTGCGGTGTTAGTTGCCGTTCCCCCTGTGGAGGAAGTCTTATCTAAAAGTGGATTTAGAACACAATTAAAGTCCCCAGCCATTATAAGTTTATGAGTGTTCAGATTGGGAATGGATGCAAATAAATTTTGTATAAATTCCTTATCATCAACATTAGGTGCATAAACATTTATCAAAATCATTTTACAGTTAGATAAGTCTCCCATGACCATCACATATCTCCCTTCAGGATCCAATACTACATCTGATGCTACAAATGGTACTGTTCTATGTATGAGAATTCCCACCCCTCTAGTTTTCTTTGTAAAACTAGAATGGAACATTTGGCCAGTCCAGTCTTTTGCAGCGGAACTGATCCTTACTTAGTAAGTGGGTTTCCTGTAAAAATACTATTTTAGCATTTAGACCTGTTAGGTGAGAAAGTACTTTCTTTCTCTTTAATTCGTGATTCAGGCCTTTAACATTCCAGCTTACGAAGTTAACTGTCCCATCATGGAGACACTGATTCTGAGTTTTGGTGTCATATTATAGTCTTAACTGGAAGTGAAATAGTTTAGGTCTTAATTTCCTATTCCCCAAGAGTTGTTGCCATGCAGCTTATTATTACGTTGATAGTTATAATTATAAAGATTGAGATGATAGATTAGATATAGATCAAGCCTGCTCTCTTTCTCTTCCCCTTAACCCCCACCCTCCCTTTTTGCCTCCCCAGGTGAGGCTAAAACCCACTTCATGCAGTCCCAGTCCTCTGACATACCCAGAGACAGAGCACGTCCAAAGCACATCAAGCCCCCATGCAGTGGCGCTTTAAGGTTAAAAGATAGAGATATCTGTTACCAATATAGTCTTTAAAAGAGGAAAAAGAAAGAAAAGAATTTTGCACTTAATATATATATATATATATACATATACACATATACATATATATATATATACATACATACATACATATAATCTTCATCAATTTTAGTGCATTAAGATGATATCCCCAGATAATAAACCCAGGTGATGGTGTTAAAGATGTGTCCAAAACAAGCATAACAAGTCTTAATGCAGTAATAGCAATAACAGCAAACCAAGGGTATGATATTGAACAGTCTCATTTAGGGTACACATGAAATAATTAGAAAAGAAAAAAAAAGAGGAGGAAAACGTAATTAAGCACAATAAAACACAAACATTTAGCGCCCTAGTAATACTAAGTAATGATAAGTAATAAGTAAGTAATAATAATATAAGAATATGAGAATATATGCTGATAAAAACCCGTATTTTAAAACAAATAGATCAGACAGTAGATTATTAATCCTAGCTTTATCATTTACCGCCATGACTCACAATTATGTATCAGAATAGTCCGGGATCAGCTTTCTTAACTCATTTTCTGCCTCCTCCTTGCTAGCGAAAACATAGAAATGACCCTGCCATTCCACTTTCAGTTTTGCGGATACAGGAGGCCGTATTTGACATTGGCTTGCCAGCCGCTGTTTAATATTATAGAAGGCGCGTTTGATAGCTGTTGCTGGAGAGAAGTCAGGGAAGGCGAATGTGGCAATCTTCATATATAATATCTTCCTTTTTTTCCTGAGGAGTTCCATCACCTCTAACTTAAATGATAATCGTTCAAAACGGACTATAAAAGATCTTGGTCGGGTCTGACGGTGTTTGATCAGCGCTGTAAGCGCTGCTATCTCAGATTCTGCTTTAAAGTCGCCCCGATTATTTTAGAAAAAGTTCAGTTGCGAATTTCACGGGTTTAAACTTTCGATTCTCCGGCAAGCCTTCAATTCTGACATTATACCTTCTATTCCCATCTTCTAAAGCAGCCAGTCTGTCTCCAAGTTTTTCTCCGAGTTTTTACATTCAACTGACATTTACTGCTCTTTCCTCGGCACTGGCAGCTAGATGTTCGGCTATTTCGATCCGATTCGTGAATGTCTCACTAAGATGCTCCAATCGATCAGCAAGCGTGCTCAGTTTAGCGAGTTTTTCTCAATGCGCTCTTCAATTTTACCCAGCACCTGTCGAAGTTCAAGCTGTACCTCTTGAAGCCTTTCATTTGCCTGTTGGATTTCCTGTCGCAGACATTCATTGCCTGTTTCATCTCCTGTTTCAGTCTCTCATGTGCCTTTGCCGTTGCTTTCTCATTAGCCTTCTCGCTTTTCTTTATATCTTGCCTGAGGTCAGCGAGCAACACTTTCAGTTCAGATAGCTCAAATGTGCCTTCTTGTACCGTAGACTCTGCTGAAGCGGTGTCCCGCTGCTCCAGTCCAGCGTGATTGCGTAACTGAAGCCGCGGACCTCCCGGCCTTTTCCAGTTTCAGGTAATCCTCTCCAATCGGCGAGCTATCCACATCTGCACTCACGATCGCACCGCTCCCCTTTTCGCTCTCAGCAGGCGGCGATGTAGCGGACCGTGGTCCCGAGGAGTCTGTACTTTCGCCCATCTGATCCAGGTCTGTCTCTGAGAGGCCGTATCTCGAACTAGGGCTTGCTGATCGCAGCTTGGATGTAGCTTTAGTCTTGATTCTTTCGGACCCCCTTCTTGTTGGCCATGTTTATATGTGTTTACATATACTGTAGCGGTCCCTCTCGGGTTGAATAAATACAGGATATCTCAGAATAATAAGCAAATAATATGAAAAATAGCACCACTGCTAGCGGGCTCCACTTCAGACGTCCATCTCGCATCGGACGAGACCAAAC